>NC_047019.1:3037706-3337706 GCF_902652985.1 Pecten maximus | reverse complement strand
CAAGCAGTGTCATTTTGAGGCGGGGTCTCCTTGTAGTAGTTGGTGACTACCTCACTTAACAACATGCCCATTGTATACCGTCCAGAGAATGTAAGGTAACGTTTCTCGCCGATGTCGTATGTGACAACCTTACAATAGAATATGTAAACAAGTTAGAGTGTATCCAACATGAAGCTATTAGAATAATATGTGGTGCCACTTAACTAGCTAGTCACGATCACAGGCGCTTGCATAGAAAATGAGATTTTTTTTTATATCAGTGGTACGTGTACTGTGTAAAACGGAATGTACTTTACAGAGTACACATACCACTGTCATATAAAAAAAATGATTTTTTTTTCTATGCAAGCGCCTGTGGTCACGATTCCCTTTACCTGGAAACTGGAAAAGAGCTATTGTCAGAAGGAAGACGTAAACATAAAATTATCCAGCTTCATAAAATCATTCATGGACTGATACCCAGCTAGTTGTCAGAAATACTATCTAACCGAATCATTAAAATGCATGATCATAATACACGCCAATCTCAAAATATTGCTAACCTACAGGCCAGAACCACGTTTTATGATAACTCTTTCTTTCCTCTGAATACTATTAACTTATGGAATAATTTGCCTCCGAATATAAAAATTAATCCTTCCATTTCATTCCTGAAACTTCATCTCAACTCTGGAAAATTGAAAATTCCCATGTACTATTTTACTGGAAAACGATTGGGTCAAATTCATCATGCCAGACTTAGTTTGAAATGTAGCTCTCTTCGAGATCACCTATTTCGCAAAAAAAAAAAAAAAAAAATTATTGAAAATTCTTTGTGTACTTGCGGTCAAATAGAAACCGTCAAGCACTATCTCCTAGAGTACAATACGTATAGCATGCTTCGCCGTCAATATATCAATCCTATCAACAACTTGTCTTTAGATCTCCTCCTCCAAGGTGATTCGTCGCGTACCAAGACAGAAAACGTTAATATTTTCAATGCTGTTCAAGCATTCATTGTTTAAAATAAACGCTTTAATTCTGTATGAGGCTATTTATCATATCAAAATCTATATCTTGTAATCCTTATCTACAGCTGTCACTACTTTACGAGGGTTTACGAGTATGTGTTGTACTCTACTCCAAGAAATTTATTCCACCACTTCTCCTCCTCCCCCCCCCCCCCCCCCCCCCCCTCCCCCGCCCCCTCTCCTAACCTTCTACCCCTTCTCGTTCCAATGTCTTTTCTACTATTCAACCACATTATTGTTAATGTGTTAATGTTATCATTTTACTTATTGATATTACTATTATTACTGTTTTACTATTATAACGACAGTATTATCTTTTCTCTGCTGATTTTACAACCTACGGGCCTGGAGTCATGTTGAGCCATGTACATACAAGATGTATGTCTGTGGCTCACCATGACATCTTTTCTGTTTAACATGCCTGTCACTAAAGAGAAGACGGATTAATATAAGTACGTAAGTACTTCTTTCCGAATTCTCTGTTATTCTCTGTTTATGTATTGTCTTATTGTCATTTTGAACAAATAAATACTGTTTAAAAGTTTCTTGCCTAAGGATACAAACATGACAGCACAGACCTGTCCGTTTTCAGCTCCCGAGAAACGCCAATAGACACAAGCAGACGGGTGTCGAACCACGAACTTTGTATCTTCACCAGATTACTCGGCGCTCGCTCTCATAGACGGATATATCGCGACCCCCGTCTTTAGTGAATTGCGATAAAAGCAAATTTGTAATAGACGAAAATCTCTATTAGTGGTAAAGGTATTTTATACTTTATAAAACAAAATAAATTAATTGATAATTATGTTATATACGAACATCTCTATAAGTGATAAAGATGTTTCAATATGGAATGAAACAATATTTTATTATATAGATTTTCAATTATCCATTTCAGAATCTGAAGCCGCCATGAATGAAATGTAATCGCCCTGCACGCCATGTACATTCCAATGCAACAAGTCGGACAAAATGTAAATTGTCTTGTTGACAAACATGAAACATATATTCCTAAGAGTCAGAAGACATTGTCCTACAACTCGGTTTTCAGCCTGTAATATCTGTGGAATGTTCCGAATAGAAAAGACTTTGCCATGATAATAAAAATCCAATATTATCTGTAATGATTTTAGAGAGAACAGGCTGTTTGGAATTCTAAGATCATCCTGGACTTGGACAGGCTTAAAGCGAGAATGGACATAAAGGTTTGAACTTGCCAAATTGAAACGCAGCGTTTTAATTCGTTGACTGAAGTTTATTGCAAGTTTACAACATATGCCTCTTCTTTATTTGATGGGATATATTCTAATTTAAGTAATTATTTATTTCAAATAACCATCTCCAGTCCACAACTCAAGGTTTAAACTGTTAAAGATTAAGATGAAACGTACGATATCCGTGACCAGCCACAAGGGATGTGTAGTGTTTTGAAATTAGGTCAATGTGACCTTAGCCTCAAGGTCAAGTAACTACGAACTCTTTAAATTCAGGTTCAATCAGGGTCATAAAGAATCCTGAAATACATAAACATCGCCGACATGACGTTCGCGTATGGTATTGAAGTCATGACATCGCGCGTTTGATTGAGATGTCGGTGATTCAGTACAGTCACAGGGGTTTGACACGTTCCTAATTCGTATGACCCAAAATTATATGTACTTTATTATATTTGTTGTATTTCATTCTGGGTAATAAAGGAGCGTGTCAAGCCCCTGGGAGTTACTGGGAGTTACCTGCGTTACCTGTTTTACCCGGGTGTGTCCAGTGTCATATTTGGATCATTTAGAAATACTCAGAATACTCAGAAAGTTAATTACATTAAACACCAAATTAAAATGCATGACAAATTGTGACAAAATCACAAAAGCAAAAAACGAACAAAAATACTAACATTGACATTCATATCCCGGAGGAAATTAGAAAAACTACAAGCTTTATCACAGATTGTGTTCCCGTTAATTGTTTAATGACACAAAAGGAATTTGTTTTTAGAGAGGGGATTGGTATTGACGAGAAGTTTATACTGTAGCAGGAGTTCTGATCAGATTGTTAAAAAACCGATAAAACGTTAGAATTCTTAGGAATAGTAAAAATTCTGCAAACTATTTTGTGTGTGTGTGTTTTTTGTTTTTGTTTTTGTTTTATTTGTTATTTTCATTTTTTTATTATTTTTTTTTGATTTTAACTTTCTTCCTAAAAAGACCATATGTTTTGATTGCTTGATGTTTAAAGCGATTTATTGTCATTTTTATTTACTGTTTTAACACAATAGGAGTTACTCCCCTTCCCACCAGACGGCTTCTACCTAGAGTTATCGTTCTTGCTTCATATATAAATAGATAAATGTATTCACAGAGCGTCAGATGTCAGAAATTCTTTTGAAGCAGACGAGTCTGAGGAAAACAAATAAACATACTGTTGAGGTTAATAGACTCAGGTTTTTCAAAGTTTGAAAACCAGACGACAATTATTGTTTTCCCTGTGAATTATGCAATTGGCGTCTCTTAAAAGAGCGAAGTCACGGTTGTCCACGTGCACGCTGTATCATGCTTTCCGGAAATGACAGCTTAAACGCAAAGTAAAAACATCTCTACCGGAAAGAAATATCCGGAAAGATACTTACAAAGTGGATTCTCAAATTGTGGACTGAACAAGATCTTCCGTGATGATTTAGCTAAATAAAGGTTTGCAATAATTAAATATTATTCATTGTGCATATAAATGCACTTACATGAAGTGATTTGATCCTTAAAGCGTCAAGTCGCTTTACATTCGGCAATGTTAGTTCCTCTCGAAAAACAAATCCTTTTTGGTGTCAACTAAGAGAACACAATCTACATGTATGATTAAACTTTTAAAATTTTCTTTTTTGTTCTGCGATAAGAATATCAACGTTTGTGATTTTGCTTACTATTATTCCTTGTGATTTGAAAACATGACGTACATACTTAAAACGTTAGAATCAACGTGGGTTCCCATGGTGGGTGTCGTCGATGAATCGAAATTCGCTTAATATCTTGTGTTGTTTATAGTTTGCTATGGAAACCCTCTGTAAGTATTTCCGTTTTTAGCTTCGGTATTTTCTTGACTCTAATGTAAGAAAAAACGACATCCTTCTATACAGATACCATTGTCTGGTATTCGACCCATACAAAACAATGGTGTATTGCCAATGTTTCAGCTATACGCATGATTTGGTTTGTTTGTTTTTGTTTAACGTCCTATTAACAGCCAGGGTCATTTAAGGACGTGCCAGGTTTTGAAGGTGGAGGAAAGCCGGAGTACCCGGAGAAAAACCACCGACCCACGGTCAGTACCTGGCAACTGCCTAACATAGGTTTCGAACTCGCAACCCAGAGGTGGAGGGCTAGTGATAAAGTGTCGAGACACCTTAACCACTCGGCCACCGCGGCCCCCTATACACATGATATTTTCCATGTCTTCACTCAATTCATACATCGAACTTTCATCTAGTTCCAGCAATTTTGAAGTTCGATTCCGGTTTTGTTTGCGTTGTTATGATAAGACGACATTGATCTATTAAATCCTGTGTTGTCAGCGCTTGTGACCGTCACAAGACGACAAAACGACAAAACGACAAAGCGACAACACGAGAAGTCGTTTTGTCGCAGAAACAGGAAGTTCAAAAAGAGTATCGAGGAGTCAGAAACAAAGTATGGAGGCTAACCTGAAACATGACGAAGGAATTAAAACACGATCTAGTCCAAATAGCAAATACATAAGATTTAAATCGAGAATAAACTCTTGCTAGTTAGCCGCCTACATGATACCGCCCATTGCTGATTTTTGGCCCACCGACTCTGGTCAGTGTTCTGTCGGCTAAAGTTTGTTACAGGTTTACCGCCTACATGATACCGCCCATTGCTGGTTTTCGTTTCACCGACTCTGATCAGTGTTCTGTCGGAGTTAGTTAGTTACAGGTTTACCGCCTACATGACTCCACCCATTGCTGGTTTTCGTCTCACCGACTCTGATCAGTGTTCTGTTGGCGTTAGTTAGTAACTGGTTTTACCACCTACCTGACTCCGCCCATTGCTGGTTTCCGGCCCACCGACTTTAGTCAGTGTTCTGTCGGCGTCGGTTAGTTACTGGTTTACCGCCTACATGACTCCACCCATTGCTTGATTTTCGTTTCACCGACTTTAGTCAGTGTTCTGTCGGAGTTAGTTAGTTACTGGTTTACCGCCTACATGACTCCGCCCATTGCTGGTTTTCGGCCCACCGTCTTTAGTCAGTGTTCTGTCGGCGTCGGTTAGTTACTGGTTTACCGCCTACATGACTCCACCCATTGCTTGATTTTCGTTTCACCGACTTTAGTCAGTGTTCTGTCGGAGTTAGTTAGTTACTGGTTTACCGCCTACATGACTCCGCCCATTGCTGGTTTTCGGCCCACCGTCTTTAGTCAGTGTTCTGTCGGCGTTATCAAAGTCACGTATATGGGATTTATATACGCTTCCGGGAGACAATAGGTCGGGGATCGGTAATCTTCATCCACAGTTACTTATTGTTGCCTTTGAATGGCCGTTTTGTCTTTGGGCGCGAATATCCTTCCATATGGACGAGCTTACATGCATATCATGGTGCTCGGCGTCTATCCGGTGTCTGTCCGTCGTCCGTCCGTCCGTCTGTGAACAATTCTTATTATCACTACTCCTCCTGAATGGATGGCGATAAAGAAACATGAATTCAAATACTGAGTAGACAGGGCATGCGCCTCCGAAAGAAAGTTTGACCGTTGTCTTGAAAATCTTGTTATCGCTTCATCACTTTAACTGAAATTCATATAAGATGGTATTTTAAAGTGTTCGCTTCTGGATAATTCTAATAATAGCACCACTTCCAGGAAATGGATTATGACGTCACGCGACATTTTCGTCTGTGACGTCACAATACATTTCGTATCTAAGCATCGTTGATTGATTGCCTCTTGACTATCATACCGATAAACACACAGAAAGCATTCAAGTACGAAAAAATGGGTTGTAATAACTCGAAGTGGGAGGAAAATACAGAACAAAGGTCGTTTACGTTATGTTGGAGGAAACGGAACAAGGTAATGTTAAATGTTCTTTAGTTGACGAACAATATACAATCATCGGCAACAAGGTAACACAATTGGTAGAGCATCCGGCTAGTGTGCGGAGGTCCCAGATTCGAACCCCGATCTGGCCGTGCATTTTTCCACTCCTACTGCACATGTACCATTTATGTGGCGGGAACGTAGAAAGTTAGTCAATGGATTCAACTATTTTTTTTATCTTTCGTTAAATTAGCGTGATATTGTTAAAAAAACCACGACACTGGACGATTGCCTCTTTTAGTATTCCAAATAAAGTAATATTTTCCCGACAGGTTGCGTCCATCCATGTTCCTGTGGCACACAAAACTGGGCCATCGTACGACTCTGATATTGACAACACCACACGTAAAACTGAACAGACGGTGTTGATGCAGCTTAAGGAGGAGGGAATAGTCCCAAGGAAGGGAGATGGGGGCGTGGCCTTCGTTGTGGAGTTTGACGATTCCGAATCTGACGATTTGACATCTCTTGCTCTCCCCGGTACTCCTGGATACAGAAGGAAATACCCCCAGTACGCCACACACTCCTGGGAGGCATGCAGAGCTGTGATCTATGGACCTCCACGTCGTCTTCCTCCGTTAGACAGGGCAGCTATTGACGACAAACAGACAAAGGCAAAACGGAATCGAGAAAGGAAGGCAGCTGAACGAAAAGCCAAATGGGCCAGAAGCTATGCAAGAGTTCAGGCAACGATGCAGAAGACAGTCGATTGATAATACCCTAAATCGGCAAAAATTCATATATAATGGTGTTTCTACTATTCAAAATAAAACACATTGCGAATGCTATATTTACGTTCTTCATTTTATTTTACATACATTCATAAACCGGTAATGTTATGTGGATGTTGAATCTTCATTAAGATAATTACTTAGAAGATTCACAAGATAAGAACAGTCATGGAACTCGATCTCTTCTGCTTTCCTCTGAACTGCAGGACAGTGTCCATATTTGGAAAGTTTTGCTAATCAACATGGCTCCCAGAATATGACGTAATAGTACATACCCCCTTAAAACCATGTCGCATTGTCCCCATCATTTAATTAAAGTATGCCAACCATAAGATATTAAATGCATTTTAAAACTTACATCAAGAATGTATAAGCAAGACGAATTGGAATGTAAGAAAGATGCACAGACCTTTGACGGAGATACACTTCCATGGTGTTAACAAGACAATTAAATACCAATGATTGGTTAAATCATATCAGATTACAAATGTTTCCGGTAAAGCATTGTTTTATAGAGTTAAAATGTTATTCAGTGGGGCGGAATGACATACCAGTATGTTATCGAAGAATAGATTGGGGACCAGGGAACGAGAAACTTTACATTAATGCTCTATTAAAAAAAAACACAAGCAGAATTAAATCCACAATACATCTTCATCTGTCGTAAAACGTTTGCAATATTTGCTGCTGCTGCTGCTGACGACGACGATGACGACGACGACGATGATGATGATGATGATGATGATGATGATGATGATGATGATGACCACCTCTGTCTCCACTGTCATGTGAATCAAAGAATTTCCATCCTGTCCATTTCACGCGACATCTGGCAAACTGCGCATGGGCCGCAACAGGTCACGGTCAAACAGTCATTACACACTGAACCCTAGGGGGAAAAAATGTAAACTAAATCAAGTCATACTTCCGCCTTGTCAACAATTTTGTTTTTAAATGCTTGAATGGCTGATTTAAGATACATTTTAGTTTTAATTTTTTTTTTTTTTAAAAGGAGTTTATTTTATTCTTGACTTTATATACTTTCTCTGATTTGATTTTTTGCACTCACCCCTATTCCTCCAAGGGTTCGGAGCCTCGATCTGACTATGATAGTGCCACCCGGTACACAATACGGGTGTGCAGCAACACTCGCCTATACGGGAGGCGTTTCTACACTCAACGAGTGGCATACAGCACAATGTCAGCAAGCCTGGTGAAACAATGAATAAACAATTCAGAATAAAAGTCCTGGAATTTGATAATTAAGAAAATATCCCATATATTGCTTATTAAATTGATCTATTGACCCCCTTTTTAAGCGGACGTATATGTCTCGTTTTCTGTAACATGTTGGCCTACGTATTAAAACAAATACAGCTTTAAAAATCACTGTCGAAAAATGTTATCAGGCGTACTATTTCTTAAAATCATTTCATATAACTTAAGACTTTCCCTTAATTAGGTAAACGAAAGGAGTCCGCATCCACGTTTGGGGTTTTGTAAAAACCTAAATCAGAGCAAAACAATGACATGACAATTCCGTAGGTCCTACATGAATGCATATATAAACGTTCGTAGGCAGAACGCCAGCTCCCACGTGACTGCATTCAGCTTTTTCCGTGCTTCCTTCTTTACAAATATCCAATGAGGTAAACAATGTTTTAAAACTAGTAAACATCTATTTATAGAACGTTTGTAGGCTCGGGTATCGCTACTTCCTAATACCACTTCACTATTTATCAGAATGAATCACCGTTTAATGAGTATGAAATCTACAGTTATAGTCGCTTTAATGAGTATTAAATCTACAGTTATAGTCGCTATAATGAATATGAAATCTACAGTTGTAGTCGCTTTAATGAGTATGGAATCTACAGTTATAGTCGCTTTAATGATTATGAAGTCTACAGTTATAGTCGCTTTAATGAGTATTAAATCTACAGTTATAGCCGCTTTAATGAGTTTGAAATCTACAGATAAAGTCGCTTTAATGAGTATTAAATCTACAGTTATAGCCGCTTTAATGAGTATTAAATCTACAGTTATAGTCGCTTTAATGGGTATGAAATCTACAGTTATAGTCGCTTTAATGAGTATGAAATCTACAGATATAATCGCTTTAATGGGTATGAAATCTACAGTTGTAGTCGCTTTAATGGGTATGAAATCTACAGATATAATCGCTTTAATGGGTATGGAATCTACTGATATAATCGCTTTAATGGGTATGAAATCTACAGTTGTAGTCGCTTTAATGAGTATGAAATCTACAGTTGTAGTCGCTTTAATGAGTTTGAAATCTACAGATATAGTCGCTTTAATGAGTTTGAAATCTACAGGTATAGTCGCTTTAATGGGTATGAAATCTACAATTATAGTCGCTTTAATGAGTTTGAAATCTACAGTTATAGTCGCTTTAATGAGTATGAAATCTATAGATATAGTCGCTTTAATGAGTTTGAAATCTACTGTTATAGTCGCTTTAATGAGTAGGAAATCTAAAGTTATAGTCACTTTAATGAGTATGAAATCTACAGATATAGTCGCTTTAATGGGTATGAAATCTACAGTTATAGTCGCTTTAATGAGTATGAAATCTACAGTTATAGTTGCTTTAATGAGTATGAAATCTACAGTTATAGTCACTTTAATGAGACATGGTAAATATTCTAATTTCTTTCGTACATGAACTCTATAACATTCTTTGAAGTCCTATCTTTTCTCATGCTTTTGGATCTGTCAGAGCAACACGGATGTCCACCCCGCGATCATCAAAGAGACCCTTGGATTTTGTAAGAGCTGTGCTCATGCCTATTCAGAAAAAGTCAGATATAGGCTGACCGAAGAGGATTGTTTACAGTATAAGTTAATTACCAGCTGGCCTGGTTCAAATTTCATTTGAGATCATTCAACCCGGACAATATGATGGAAAATGAATACTTCCCCTACTCAACTTACACTCGGGAAGATCGTCAACACAATTGAACAGTCCGGTTGACCATTGCCGGTGTCCGTAGAGAGTAGTGACCATCAGAGGATACCCGGTCGAGCTGGGCTGTGTAATAACCACGTTTGTCGTAGTTACGGTTTGTCCGGTGGCCAGCTGGCTTCCATACTGCAAATGAAGTAAAATGGACAGTTTGTCTGTTTGTTTTTAGTGGTTTCACGTCCTTGCAACAGCTGAGGTCATATGAGTACGGGTAACAAGGAGACACTCAAACACAGAAAGAGGGAGTTGTGAGGGAAAAAGAAATGAAAAAATTAATATCCCAAGTGTTGTAAAGGGGCAGAAAATATATTTTGGTTTCTTCAATATCCTCCAAATATAAAATACGGAAGAAATCTCTAATCCTGCATGGGCATCCCTTTAAGTCGACTCTTACGACATGTAATAAGTCAATCGGACAATCTCGGGCCTTTCCGGCAAGCTCGGAAAAACACGGATTATTCAATCGGAACCCCTCGTCATTTTCCCCGAAACTACGTTCGCAGCAATCGGAACACCTCGTCTCCGTCTAATTTCGAAGAAAAAGACGAGGAGTTCCGATTGCGTTCGCAGACGGAGGCGAGGTGTTCCGACTGGTAGATTATTGAAAATAATACCCGAGGAGTTCCGATTGGTAATAAATTAAAGTAGACATTTTCTCTCCCCGCTCTTGTATGAATACAGACAGATTATCACCAGACAAAAACGCATGCATCCTTCTGAGTGGTGGGTTGATTGGTATAGATAAAGTACTGCTTTAAAATGGAAAGTTGCAAATGTTATTCCAGTTTTCAAAAAGGGTGACTCTTCTTCTGTAAATAATTATAGACCAATATCCCTATTGAGTACACACTAACAGTATATTAACTAAACATCAGTCAGGATTTAGGCACGGCGATTCCACTATAAACCAGTTGGTAGACATAACTAATAGATTCTATTCGGCAATTGATGATGGCAAAGAAATTCGGGTTCTCTTTTTCGACATTAGCAAAGCATTTGATAAGGTATCGCACAGAGGTCTTCTTCATAAATTAGTATCTATAGGTATCACTTACAAAGCCCTACAATTTTTCACAAATTATTTACATGGACGTCAACAATGTGTTGTTATAAATGGTGCTTCTTCATCTCTTAAAACTTTGTATGCTGGAGTTCCCCAGGGGTCTATTCTGGGACCAATTTTATTCTTAGTTTTCATTAATGATATTGTTAATGAAATTACTTGCGATATTCGTCTTTTTGCAGATGACACAACACTTTCCATTGTAGTAGATAATCCCATCGCCGACTCAGAACTTCTCTCTTCTGACATAACAAAAATTTCTAACTGGGCTAGTTCTTGGCTTGTTACATTTAATCCTAATAAAACTGAATCATTGATTATTTCCAAAAAACTTTACAAACCTTTTCATCCAACTTTATATATGCTTAATACCCCTATTTCTGAAGTCGAACACCACAAACACCTAGGTTTAAATTTTAATAATGATGGGATGATCACGTTGATACAATAATTAATAAATCACAGTCAAAACATGGAATTATGAGAAAGCTAAAATTTTTATTAGATATATCTTCTCTTGAAAAAATATTTATATCCTTTATAAGACCCCTCATTGAATACGGGGACGTGGTTTGGTCTAACATCCCACAAAACCTTTCAAATTTATTAGAAAATATCAATATTGAAGCCGCAAGAATCGTCACTGGCTCGACACGTCTAGTTAACACTGACAAACTTTTACGAGACGTAGGTTGGGATACACTTGTGACAAGACGTAGACACCATCGACTGATATTATTTCATAAAATGTATCAAAGCCTAAGCCCTTCTTATTTGTCGAACCTTATTCCTCGTCTTACTGACCATCGCTTTCAGACAAGACAGGCTAGAAATATACCTACAATCCTCTGTAGAACTGCAACATATTTCAACTCATTTCTTCCTTGTGTCATTCGCGAATGGAATGCATTGCCTGAACATGTACAAAACCTAACGGTCCCACATTTTAAATCATATCTGTCTAGAAATAAGGTGCAAGTTCCAAAATATTACAACAGTGGAAGTCGATTGGATCAGATATACCACAGCAGATTACGACTTGGCTGTAGCCCCTGTGGGCTGTAGCAGTCTCTCACAACACCTCTTTCTCAAAAATATTACTGATAATCCTCTTTGTCACTGCGGTGAAGTAGAATCTCCTGAACATTTCCTCTTTCATTGTCCCCAATATACTCGTATTAGAAGAGAAACTATAGATACCCTCCCTTATAATGTTAACTTAAAGTCTGCTCTCTGTGGGGACAGTACTCTTCTTCCATATCAAAATGAAGACATATTCCTTACTGTTCAATGTTTTATTCTAGAAAGCAGACGCTTCTCAAATTGATATCGTATATCAAGAGCTCGATCGGGTGATTCTTGGAGCTTTATCTGTCTTTCAATGGCATCATATCTCTAAATAAAATACATATATAACATGTTTATCATAATAATGTATTAAATAGAATACGCGCCAACATGTATCATGTACATACTGGTACTGACACAGTTGGGACATGGATTAAGATTTTGAATTATGATTTTCATTATTACCTAATTTTTCTGGTTTAGACTTTGTATTAAACTTACCATATCCATGCTCTTTTGACTTACCGTCGCCTGTATATATTTTTCTATTTCTTTTATAAGGAGACGAATTAACATAAGCTTTAGGCTTGTTTTCGAATCCTTACATTCATGTAATGTGTACAACTTTGCTGTTTACAAAATAAAATACTGTTTAAACCAAAGTACTGCTTAAATTTTCAAGTCACGTGGCCCTTTTTCCGTAGCCCGTCCTTCAACAATTCTTGTTATAATTATTTTTTGAGTGAAGTATCTACTGAAAAGTTTAATAAGGAATTGATTCTCCCACGAAAGTGAAGTAAGATATTAATTCATCAAGAAAGTGAAGTAAGATATTAATTCCCCCACGAAAGCGAAATAAGATGTTAACTCATCACGAAAGTGAAATAAGATGTTAATTCCCCCACGAAAGTGAAATAAGGTATTAATTCATCAAGAAAGTGAAGTAAGATATTAATTCCCCCACGAAAGTGAAATAAGATATTAATTCATCAAGAAAGTGAAGTAAGATATTAATTCCCCCACGAAAGTGAAATAAGATGTTAATTCATAACGAAAGTGAAATAAGATGTTAATTCCCCCACGAAAGTGAAAGAAGATGTTAATTCCCCCACGAAAGTGAAATAAGATATTAATTCCCCCTCGAAAGTGAAATAAGATGTTAATTCCCCCACGAAAGTGATATAAGATATTAAATCACACAAGAAAGTGAAATAAGATATTAATTCATCAACGAAAGTGAAATAAGGTATAAATTCACACGTGAAAGCGAAATAAGTATTATAGAAGTTCAAAATATATTTAACCAGTAAATTATACTGACCTGATGTTGCATTCTCTCTTTGCTCTGTGTTTTGGAGAGCAGTGTGTCCTTTTATCGTAAAATGAGATGTTTATAAACAACAGGCTCTCTCTTACTGATATACAGCGTTCAGCACGTGATGTACGTCCGGGGAGGTTGCTAATTATAGATATATGGGAAAACACAAGAGGCGCAGAGCACAGTCATCCTGTCATGTCAGTTTACTCATTTTGTTGTTGTTGTTAAGCATAGATAAATAAATAAATAAATAAATAAATTAATTAATCGATTAATGAATAAATAAATAAATTAATTAATTAATAATAAATTGAAATAAGAGAAAATAATGAAAATACAAATTACATAATAAATCGATGTCATTCACGCGCATGAAATTGAATGAATTGAATTATTAGTTAGGGAACATAAAAAATATTATTGTCACTATGAGTATAAAATAAAGAAACACCCTGGCTGTACACAACATTTGTCCTGAAATTGACATTCCACGTATATATATATATTGTACATTATCTCATTGTCCTTTAGTTGCAGTGTGATTTCGGGAATTATATTGTTCTTGGACTGGTCGCAACTCTCAGCCATCAAATCAATAAAAATGTAGAAACTATTTTTTTTTACCACTATTGGATATATTTTTATTTGACACTTATACGAAATAAGAAACCATATTCACGATATGTATATTATGGAGACTCGATATTGTAGAGCTTGCCAAATGGCATGCTGACGTCACAATTGAAGTGACGTCATACAAGTAATATTGACATACTCTTTATAGGAAGTTCACTTAAGCAATGAACACTGGTTTTAATGTTGTTATCGTCGATATGGCAGCAAGATGTAAGGTGGGAAAATGTAGCAACGGGTTCCCATGCCATTTGCCCACCATTCATCTTGCTGCCATATCGACTATAACAGCATTTAAACCACTGTTCAATACTTATATTTACATTGTCTTACCATTTTCGTCAACTTTGAAAAAACTAAACCAACACAAAAAAAACCCCACCTTTTTAATGTCACATGACCCACTGGGTGTTATAGCCTGAGGCACTGGGTGTTATAGGCGTATGGTGGCAACTGCCTCTTAGCATTGTGTCAATTGAGAAATGCGGAGCAAATGTAAATATAATCCATAGAAAACGGAAGTTTTACTTATATCGAGCACTGGGCAAACAATGTATTTAGAGGCAAATTGTCAGAGGTTAGCCATACAGACGACATGTGTAAAAATGTATCAAAACAGTTAAGTATAAATTCGTAATCTTAAATTTACCCTGTAAGAATCATATTCTATAAGTCATACATTCTTCCATTATTTGTGTACTGTTGTGAGGTTGAATGTGTGTAAGGCCGCCTCCAACTTCAATGATCCAAGTGGCACTCGGGACCAACCAACTAATTATTTTCCCATAGACTTTAGTGTTAACGTTTTGGAGTATATCATTAAAATTCTTGAATTCAGTTTTGCAATTATGGCTTATAACAAAAGTTTAGGGTCTCATATAACACTTAATCAAAAAAAATAAGAATAAAATGTTGGGTCCTTCAGCTCAAACTTTTTCCAGAGTAGCCATTTTGAAAATGGGTGAATTTCGCAGCAAAAATTCTCAAAAGTCTGAAATGTTTACCTGTTAAATATTATGACCTGAAATTTTGAAGAAAAAAAAAATCAATCGGACTTACGAAATTTATATCAACATTTCCTATGGATAGTTACCTACCAGGCTACATTTTTTGTAACTTCATAATATACTGGCCAATCAGTGGCTGCCAGACATTTTATCCTTGGCTCAACTTTCGTTACACAGGGGTCGTTACACAGGGGTTGTTTCAAAGTCTATTTTTTCAATTGGTTGGTTGTTCCCAATACTATTTCCTCAGACAAATCAGCTTTTACAAAAATGCCTGGTTGTCCTGTTCCACCATCTGATGTATATTTGAATATATTATTTATAATACTTCTGTGGTCTGTGTAACACTTGACAATTCAAAATTCTTAAACGTTTTGGAATTTTAGATTTTAGATTTTTGACCAAAAACCTAAAAATATCAAATCACCAAAACTGTTTTGGACGTGTGATAAAATTTAAGTGAATTACTTCCCAAGTTGAGAGACAGCTCATCATAATTGATTTAGACAGGTTGATAAAGTTCCCATATTTTTTCAACTGTGCCTTATATCAAAAAGGTTCAAAAACAAATATTGAAAAATAGTCCTCAAAGCGAATGGTTTCCGCCGTTCTTGTGTCTGCATGGTCATCATATCACCTTTGAACTCTGGCAAATTGATTTTTTTTTGTGATTGGAAAAGACTCTTCATATTTCTTTTTCCTTTATAATGTCAATATACAACTTACAAATATTTGGTCAAATTGTATACTGTATAGCGGCGCAAATTTGTCAGCACAACTTTAACACGTACAGAGAACTTGGTGTATTTTACAAATTTTTACAATGCGTGCGACTTAGTGCACAATTTTTGTTTTTAAATCCAATATATATATATATATTTTTTTGTAATTTAACCCAAGGACAGAAAACTAAAAATACAGGGAAGTATAATTCATACAGGGTAGTCGTGTCCGGTAACAACTTCCAAGGGAGACAAATCTTACAAGCCTTGTTTGTTTGCATACTTTTTATTCGTTATATATCTTCACTCGTTATAAAGAATCGTGTTATTCGCCCAATTTCAATGGCTTCATGTGCGAGATACTGTCACAGGGAATGAAAATAAAAGACAGAAAATTACAAATGAGGACATGTTTTTTCGCATCAAACGATTCCTTTGCTTAAAAATACAATCATCTTTTCGTTTCAAAATACAAATTTCTAGAATATTTTTAGTTTCATAACAAAAAAATAAATAGATAAAAGATTCAAAATTAAATTCTTTAAGCATTTTTGATATTTGTGAAAACAACTTTTTCAAGCTCGATTTTTTTAATAGATGGCAAAAGATGATAAATGATAACAAAGGAGGACAAATGATGAAAAAGGAGGACAAACGATGACAAATGAGGATAAATGGTGACAAAAGAGGATAAACGATGACAAATGAGGACAAGGGTGGACAAATTATGACAAAGGAGGACAAAGGAGGACAAAGGAGGAAAAAGGAGGACAAATGAGGATAAATGATGACAAAGGAGGACAAAAGAGGACAAATGAGGACAAACGAGGATAAATGATGACAAAGGAGGACAAACGAGGACAAAGGAGGACAAAGGAGGAAAAATGATGACAAAGGAGGACAAAAGAGGACAAAGGAGGACAAAGGAGGAAAAATGATGACAAAGGAGGACAAAAGAGGGCAAACGAGGACAAATGATGACAAAGGAGGACAAACGAGGATAAAGGAGGACAAAGGAGGACAAATGATGACAAAGGCGGACAAACGAGGACACATGATGACAAAGAAGGACAAATGAGGATAAATGATGACAAAGGAGGACAAATGATGACAAAGGAGGACAAACGAGGATAAATGAGGACAAAGGAGGACAAACGAGGATAAATGAGGACAAAAGAGGACAAACGAGGATAAATGGGGACGAACGAGGACAAATGATGACAAAGGAGGACAAACGAGGATAAATGATGACAAACGAGGACAAACGATGACAAAGGAGGACAAACGATGATAAATGATGACAGATATTGACATGAGGACAAATGAGAATATTTTTTACCTATTCTTTGGACTTGGCTGAAAGTTGATCTCTATATAGTTGATGGTCAATAGACAGAATTATTCAGACTTTTTACCAACCTTTTTTTATTGGTCTGACGTTGATCGGTTTATCGACACCAGACAGACATTTTTACCTTATTAGCAAATTTGCTACTGACTACAGAACCATAAAGGGCCAGTAAAATGTAAAGGGCCTCGGCCTCACCTAGATAGGGATTGTACAGGCTATCTATGGGTCCATAGTACATGTAGGTCCTGAAACAAACCAAACAACGAATTTATCGGACCAAGGACCTTTTTACACCAGTTTGATACACCCGGGACGTATTTTGTCCTGTTCCATCAGTCTTACTAACGTTCAGGTAGAAAGGGCTTGAAATCTAATCTTCACTTCTCAGACTCTACACCTGTCCATTTTTGACTAAATGAATCTATAACGACATCGCAGACTGGGTCACGCCAGGATAACATTTGTTACCTCAATATTTCACTTTCAGGTCGAATTGTCTCATTTTTTATGTCATCGATCTCACCCATTCGTCACATCATGCATCTGAAGCTTACACTTTCGGTACAGCATACATATAGTTATATGCTTCGCTGGACGAAATGACTTAAAACAGATTCGACAGATTATAGAAGCCATGAACTCTAGTCATGCTATATCGGACATGCTATATCGGACATACGAAATTTACTCCCAAGATTTTGTAAGTAGTAATTTGATTGGGCAATCCAAAAGGTCATCCTGACGTGACCCCTTATGCGATGTTGTTAGATGTTCATGTAACGTAGTGACAAAGACATATATACAGAGATTGGCTACTCTCTATTTGCCCCTATGTCTATGTACGTGGTGGCACCTGACCTTCCCACAATCCTTTGCGGTCGCTCGGTTCAGTCTTCACCTGACGCCATATTGGAGAAAACTTGAAAACCAGACACATAATTATCGTTAAAACATAGCTGTTACTTAACCTTTTGTGTTTGAAATCCAATATATGTCGGTATGTACCATGGATATCCTGTATTACCTGTACCAGTCCAATAAGTTACCTGTAAAAGTCCAATATAAAAAAGATTGGACTGTAATATTGGACAGCTAAATGTAACTGTTAAAAATAACATAGCCACAGATTAGTGTTCAATCAAAATTAATATTTATTTAGTGTACAAATTAATAAACAAATAGTGAGGTAAATCCACCGAAAAATACCCTGAACATCGATACATAGAATTTCTAAACACGTGCACAAGAAGAATTCATTGAATTTTAAGGTGAATGACACATTAACAGCTGTAACACTTATCTCCCTTGCTTTGTCTCCTTTTGGTGATGAAATAGACATACATGGTTTCTTACACACAGAGCCACCTGCAGATGCACACATATTTCCTTGCACAGTATCACTGACATTTTCCATCTGGAAATCACTTGTGCGTTTTAAGATCGTACTGCTAGAGAACGGTGTCCAGTTTTTTCTGACACTAGTTGTTCGTCTAGTCCTGCATTATACAGTCTGGTAGCAGCGGTAGCGCGCAAAGAATGATTTGAATAAAATCCTTTAAATCCAGCTTCCTTGCATAGTTTCCCAACGGTTTGCTGCAGTGTATGGATACCTATCGGAACGTCACAAAATCTTCAAATATATCGGAAAAAAGGTCACTTTTAATCCTGAAATTTTGGTTATTTACCTCATTTTCTATATCGAGAATATCACTTAGAATCCCATCACTATCAGGCTTTGGATTATTTTCCTTAAAACTAGACTGGGTAACAAATACACTGTTGTCACTGTCTGAAGACATGGTGTTGAATGAAATAATATGGTGTAACAGGTAAATAGTTTGCATGAATGGAACAGTTCATTTTAAAAACAGGGATGTAAATATCTTACCTGTAGGTGTCCAATAAGTTAACAAAAGATTATGTGTGCATGGATGGAACAATCTATTTTAATAACAGGGGTGTTGCATGTTAACTATAGGTATCCAATATTTTAACAAAAGAATTGCCAAGAGTCCAATATCAACACAAAGACGGACTATGTTTTAAGTTTGTTATACGCCTCTACAAGTCCAATATGTTAGTAGAAAGAACACTTATCGGCCTAACGGCCTCCAAGTGTTCTTTCTACCAACATATTGGACTTGTATCGGCATATAACCTATACATAATTTCCATTTGAAATCATCACCAGATCCAAGGATATGCTTTAATTGTATTAATATCAATGTGCAGAAGTGTCATCATTATGAAATATATCACAATTTGCTGTCAAAGTGTTTGTATTTTAAGTATGAAAGTCATTCTTTACATTAGAACCAAATCTTGATAAACAAGACCAATGTGTCTTGAACGGTCACACGAGTTCTAATTTATTTCAATCAATTTGACTAATTTTGATCCCGCCCACCAGCAATATCACAGATAAATTCTAACTGAACTTGGAATGGCAAATTAACAAATGTTAAAAGATATGATTTAATCCCTACATAAACTTTAATATGACAACGGACAAAAAGCAATTAGAATACTGTAGTCACATGAGACCATCTCAAATGACCTAAAAATCAAGCACTTAGCTGCAGTATACCGTATTTTACCTCGTATAAGCCCACACCCATTTTCCACATTTTCTCTACATAGGCCCATATTCGGGAATAAGCTCACACACACCCTCTTGAATTTCGTATCGACAACGGAATGTTTTCTTTTAAACGAAAAATAAGTTGTAAAAAATGATCATTTTTCCGGTTAAAACGATCAATTCTTTGAAAAAACAATTATCTTACCCAATGAAAAACTTTTTTTTTTCGATGAAAACAATCATTGTTAGTTTATTTTATTCTGGATAAATAACGGACATTTTCAACTTAAATACATCCAGGGCTCAAAGTGGATTTTTACCCAGATGATCTTTTTGGCTACCAAGTCATAAAATCTAGACGCCAACAAAACAACAAAAAAAACAAAAAAACAACAACATAAAAAAGCAGAATATTGGTGAATGAGAGGAAGAATCAACAACAAATGTGAAATATTAAATAGTTGACTCAAACAACCCATTTTCCATCCACCCCTCAATGGTTACTTCTTAATATTAAATAGCTATAGCAAAATATCATTGAGCTACATTTTTCAATCATATTTGATGCTGTGAAATAAACAAAATGAGTAATTTCATACCTAAGTGCATTTTTTTTTTTTTTGAATTTCCTGTCGTAGTTGTACCGAGAAAAATATATATAATATATGTACAATTCGTATCCATGTATGTAAATACATTGTGATCCAGGTATTCATATCATCTTATAGACGACTTCCACAATGATCATGTCAGGGTATCGGGCCGACCATCACTGCGCCATTGAAACGTTCTTTTTAAGAACGCCGATGTGGCGCAGTGGTATAAGCTGACTGTGGGTATTTCTGGCTAGGCGATTGGGTGCCGTAGATCGTGAGTTCGAGGCAGGTCAGGGCACGAGTCAAAAAGTTGTCTTCCTTCGTCATTTGTGTTGCTAAGTTATATAATTTATATATATATATATATATATATAATAAAATAAAAAGCCAAACACAGATCTGCTGTCTCCCTAGTACTTTCGCGGCTACATCGTGCCGCTCTTCAGAAATTTATATATATATATTGAAATTTAACCCAAAGACAGAACTAAAAATACAGGGAAGTCAGGGTAGTCGTGTCCGGTAACCAACTCCCAAGGGAGACAAATCTTACCAGCCTTGTTCCTTTGCACAATTTTTATTACTTATCTACTTTTTAATATATCTTTACTCTTTATAAAGAATCGTGTTATTCGCCCGATTTCAATGGCTTCATGAGCGAGATACTGTAACAGTGAATGAAAATAAAAGACAGAAAATTACAAATGAGGACATGTTTTTTCGCATCAAAAACGATTCCTTTGCTTAAAAATACAATCATTTTTTCGTTTCAAAATACAAATTTCTAGAATATTTTTAGTTTCATAACAATAAAAATAGATAGATAAAACACTCAAATTTAAATTCTTTAAGCTTTTTTTATATTTGTAAATACAACTTTTTCGGGAGGGGGATATGATACAAGCTCGATTTTTTTAATAGATGGTAAAAGATGATAAATGATGACAAACGAGGATAAATAGTGACAAAGGTGGGTAAATAGTGACAAAGGAGGACAAACGATGACAAAGGAGGATAAACGATGACAAAGGAGGACAAATGTGGATTAATAGGGACAAAGGAGAATAAGCGATGACAAAGGAGGATAAACGACGACAAAGGAGGATAAATGGTGACAAAAGAGGATAAACGATGACAAATGAGGACAAGGGTGGACAAATTCTGACAAAGGAGGACAAATTCTGACAAAGGAGGACAAATGATGACAAAAGAGGACAAACGAGGATAAATGATGACAAAGGAGGACAAATGATGACAAAAGAGGACAAACGAGGATAAATGATGACAAAGGAGGGAAAAGGAGGACAAACGAGGATAAATGATGACAAAGGAGGAAAAAGGAGGACAGATGAAAACAAATGAGGACAAACGATGATAAATGAGGACAAACGATGATAAATGATGACAGATATTGACATGAGGACAAATGAGAATATGTTTTACCTATTCTTTGGACTTGACTGAAAGCTGATCTCTATATAGATGATGGTCAATTGACCGATTTTTTCAGACGTTTAACCAATCTTTTTTTATTGATCTGACGTTGATCGGTTTATCGACAACAGGCAGACATTTTTACCTAATGAGTAAATTTGCTAATGATTACAGAACCATAAAGGGCCAGTAACATGTAAAGGGCCTCGGCCTCACCCCGTTAGGGATTTTACAGGCTATTTATGGGTCCATAGTAGGTCAGAGGCAAACCATATAACGAATTTATCGGACCAAGGACCTTTTTACACCAGTTTGATACACCAGGGACGTATTTTGTCCTGTTCCATCAGTCTTACTAACGTTCAGGTAGAAAGGGCTTGAAATCTAATCTTCACTTCTCAGACTCTACACCGGTCCATTTTTGACTAAATGAATCTACAGAATCTATAACGGCATCGCATAATGGGTCACGTCAGGGTGACATTTGTTACCTCAATATTTCACTTTCAGGTCGAATTGTCTATTTTTGATGTCATCGATCTCACTCATTCGTCACATTAGGTTCGTTATCCTTGCAAGTTATAGCCAATTCATCATATTGTTCCGTGGTCGGGTTATTTTCCTTGAAGGACAGCAATATCTCAACCGTTCTTCCGATCCCGTCTTCGGCGTTTATTTTCTATAGAAATTATCGTTGCCCGGGTGTAAAATTCATCGACGCCCAGGTGATATTACAATAAAGTGCAATACTAGATATCAAAGTGAAATTGTATACATCCTGGAAGAACAGATTTACATTTCAACACTGCACACACAGACATTTCTATCTATTCAAGTTTCAAACGTGTAGCTTATATTTTAATCTTCCCCAGATTACCGAGTGGTATGTCAGATGACGTGTGCTAATCCATGTTGGTGAATAAATCGTGAAATGTTTCATTATCGATGGCCGTGTTAGACATTTGTGCAACTGCGCCCCTATATACACTTACTATCAAAACACCCATATCACATTCTAAAAGTACGCCCGAGGTCGGTTTCTTGTATTATTTATTTTGTTGTGGATCTATATCTCGTCTTCCCTCGTGGTTTCTGTCATCCATGTTTTGTTTTTATCCATCGGAATCAACGAGACTCGTTTTCAAGCGTCTAGGTGTGTTTTAAATAACCGAGAAAAAGAGACAGAAAACGAAAAAAAAAATCGATTATTATGGAGGTGCGCAGCAAATTATTTTTTTTTTCTATATATTTTTTTCTGGACATGGACATTTTAGGAGCGAGATTCCCGATGAACAAATGATTAATTTGGTGTGGCCTTACTGGATTTTCCATTCCTGGCAACGATATTGATTTTTTTCATGCTTTCACAACTTTGATCCGTTTCTACACAGTTGATATATTGTCCAGTTATTTCCAACCAATTCAATGTATAGTTAAAAATCTGTCTAAGGCTGAAAAAAAATTACCTGTGTTTCCTCTAACCATACCGACCTTGTGTGTATGTAGCAAGAGCTTTGTAGAACAGCATACTGGACTCACAATTGTTTGTCAATTAATAATAAAAATATATAAATTGGTATTGCTTTTCATATTGGATAAATAAGATCAGTATGGGTACTTTACAGATTTTGTGGTACCCAAATCTTTAATTCAAATTCATAAATGTCCTAAACATGTCATAAAGCAGGGATTTTCTCTCTAGAAATCCCCTAGTTTGGCTCCCTAAGTGAATATTCTAACCCCACAAGGACCTCAATGTCAAATATCAGTACCCTAGTACAATTATAAAGTGATGTGTTTTAAATGCCTTTCAACACTTGCACCAAAAACTTGGTTGGAAATTTAACGTCAACACCTGGGTGACAACATTAGCTCTCTCTCCCTCTTCAAATAAAAAAAAGGTAAAAACTATTTAAAAATAAAAGATTTTCCTACCATTCTAACTTCATTGTTTTTTCTGGCATATTTGCCGGAACACATGAAATATTATTAGTAGTAGTAGTAGTAAGCCTAATCTGGACCCTCTCAATTATAAAATCCAGAGGCGATTTTCCGCTCTTCCTAATCAGATTTGTCTAAATTTATCCGTCCTTGATTTTGCTTTGCAACCAAAAATCTGGTAACAATTATTTATTTGTGTCCAGCTCTTTTCCTGTCCAGCAGGCTAACCGAAGATAACCTTTCGCAAAGAAAAAATCAAACACGGGTTTAAAGGGACAGGTGATCAAAATTTGAACATTTCGGGACTGATTACTTAAGCCTCAAGTGGTTAATTAATTAGAAAATTTTCATTCAAGACTGATATTTTCTTTCATCTTTTCCATTTTTTCTCTTAACCATTTAAAAGCAATTGGAACCTACATTTGTAATATGAGGGAAAAAAATATCAAGAACTTTCCGAGAAATGAATGCTTACAACTATTTCAAATAAGACAAACTTCAATTGTCAAAATCCAAGATGGCTGCCTGTCAGCCATTTTGTTTTCTCAATCAAATGCAAAATCAAATTGGACTTTCAGTCCCGGAAAATTATACCAATAACCAGGATTGCTTACAGAGAGATGACCACGGAAAACATTATCAAACTCATGATCCTAGGAAAAATCTGTCTTTATCTACATTTTCACACAAAAAAATCTTATCCTTAGCTGAATGACTTGGCACTCATGCTTCTGATGCAGCCAAAGCGTGGAACTCGCACATCGTACTGTATCAGGAAACAAAAATACATCAGTACAAAGTAGCAAAGGAAGGTTTTGGTTAAACCATGTCTTGAAAACACTGCCATCTCCTAACCACTAATACATAAGGGGGAAATAACTCCTAAACCTAAGAAATCGAATCCATTTTGTCTTCAACATGTCCAAAATTTATAAAAACTGAAATTGTTTTCCCAAATAATACATCTGAACAATTCTAATGCACCCAAACTTAAATACATCTCTTTTAATATTGTGACCACAAGATGACAGCTGATTAATTAACTGGGGATAAACCCATAAACGTCGTCATGAAAACACGGTCAACTCCTAACCACTATAAGAGGTGAAATAACTCCTAAAACCAAACCAAATGAAATCATTACATGAAATAAAATCCACATGTCCAAAATTTCTGTAAAATGAAATTGTTTTCCCAAATAAGATCAATGTTGTCCTTATTAGATAACATGAACATCAACACCGAAAATCAGGACAACAGCCCATTATCTGAATTGTAGACAACTGAGGAATTTTAATGTACCCAAACTTTAGAATTAGACATTCACCAACTAATCTACATTACTATAAAAGTATAAGTAAATCCCCACAGAAACCGTGAAACCAAATATTAAATTAAATCACTAGTACAAATTGATGTAGCAATTGGTAGTGAAAAAAGTCTGGAAAACAGGTAACTACAAAAATTTCCTGTGTTCAAAGGGCCATACATGTAACTCCACCAAACAAGTGGATCTTAGCATCAACAATCAAAGGACCTTTACTACATCTCTGTCAGACTGATCTTCTCTCTTCATTTCCCTCTTCCTGATGTGTAGACCACTAAATGAACTTCCCCCTAAACTTGAAACGGACAGACACACTGACAAACAGACACACGGACAACCAGACAGATGGACGAAGAGACACACGGACAACAGACATATGGACAACAGACACACAGACAAACAGACACAAGGACGAACAGACATAAGATAAACAGACAAACAGACACAAGGACGAACTGACACACAGACAACAGACACACAGATAAACAGACAAACAGACACAATGACGGACAGACACACGGACAAAAAGACACTTTACAATACACTGATAGAAGTTTTGACAGTGAAATGAATGTACCATCTCTTATAATTATTGACTGACCTGGAGATGACCTGCGTTTACAAAATGTTTATCATTGATAGGATATTGACTACAGTCTTAAACAAGGCACCACAGACAATAAAAATTACCTCGTACCAGGAACTAATCAGAAATAGACGGGGTGAATTATTTAGCATTTTTAATCAAAACAACCGTTTTACAAAAATCGGCTAGGAAATCGACAAGTCGGTAAAATCAGGACTACAAAAATTTGATTAAAAACTTTATTTTATTTTATTTTAACCCCCATAGGGACCCATATACCATATATTAGTATGCCTTTCAACACTTGCAACAAAACCTTAATACAAAAATGTCCATAATTAAATATTCAAAACAAAAACAAAAAATTCAAAAAGAAAAAAAATCATTTTTTTTCAGTTTTACTCCAGAAAGGCATGGTCTTACTCCAGAGAGACTATTGCCAAATATCAGCACCCTAATACAATTATAAAGTGATGTATTTTATACCCTTGAACACTTGCACCAAAAACGCAAAAAATCTGTTTGTTTTTTTTTCCAAAAAAATCTTTTAGTTTGACCCCGGCAAGGGATAGTTTAACCCTCATGGAGAACCATATTTCCATAAATTACTATGCCTTTCAAACACTTGCACCAAAAACTTGACATTTGAAAAACCGACGCCGGGTTGACAACATAAGCTCTCCCTCTTCTTTGAAGAGACAAGTTAAAACCTAGTACTGTATTAAGTTACAAAAACTAGGGCCTAATGTCAATCCTGAAAATAAAATAATATACTTGATTAATACTTGAAAGTTAAAATCCTTCAATTTGTGACAATAATAAACAAACCAGTTTTGATGTTTGGAAATTTAGGGTTGAAATGTCATTAGACATGTGAGCTGGCAGTAATCTAGTGTAATATTTTCTTAACATATGAACAAATAGCCTGGTTATTTTATATATAAAAATACTAAAAACCATTTTATTAAACATTTATTACCAAATATATCATTAGTATATAAAATAAACCAATTTAAGAAATAGTACCAAACATTTCTTACAAATATTTATACATAACAGTTCTAATTGTTCAAATTATAGACTTAAGAGATAGACATACACCTGAACATTGACTAACAAAAATATTTAAAAGTCTCATTAAAGCTGACAACGCAAGTTAAAAAGCTTTCGCTTTGAAAAAAAACACCAAAAAACATAATTTTTGAAATGGCTTGGAGATGTTCCCTGTGATAAATATATATCTATCACAGGGGATATCTCCAAACCGTTTCAAAATTATTTTTTTTTTATTTCAAAACGAAAGCTTTTTAAACCTGCGTTGTTAGCTTTAATATAAATGTTTGTAAAGATAAAATAATACCTACCAGTATGGGGCCGCGGTGGCCGAGTGGTTAAGGTGTCCCGACACTTTAACACTGGCCCTCCACCTCTGGGTTGCGAGTTCGAAACTTACGTGGGGCAGGTGCCAGGTACTTACCGTAGGCCGGGTTTTTTTCTCCGGGTACTCCAGCTTTCCTATACCTCCAAAACCTGGCACGTCCTTAAATGACCCTGGCTGTTAATAGGTGGCTAAACAAAAACAAACCAAACCTACCAGTACCACTAACAGACTTCCGCCCGTCATGGACCTGAACAGATTAAAGTCTTATTAATTATCATGTCGAGAATTATTTACAATTGAAGCAGCTTTCACCACCAGACTGTCTAATTCTCATATCTGTGAAACGAGATTTGCTAGGTAGACTATCAAAAAAATATTGTCAAATTCAAAGATGGCTGCCTGTCGACCATTTTTTTCCAGTCAAAATCGAAGTTGAATGAGTATAACTATTTTCCTTTGTGGTATAACATTTTTCTTAGCCCGAGTAATCGGCGAGTTTCCACTAGCCCTGACACCACGTGTAGTGTAGGCAACAGACATGCTGTCAGGGCCAGAGGAAACTCGGGCTACATTTTCCTTAAAACTTTGTTTACCTTGATATTCTTTGTTTGATAAAAAAATGCATCAGATGTACGCAATATTGAATACCACAGCGAGTTTATTGATAGTCGCTTTTAAAATGAAAATAACAATAAAATCGGTGAAATGGCAACCGGGTTATTTCCCTTCATTGACGGAGCTAAAAATAGTTTGCTCCTTTAAGATTACAAATAAAATTCACCCCCGAATGCTAGGTCATAATGGCTTTTAATATCTAATACATTGTGATTTGTGAATTTCTTCATAACTATATATTCAAAATTATTGTGTTAAATCCATTCTTGCAATAGCATAATACAAGTGATTGTAATATATTGAATTGTTGTTTTGTTTCAATCTGTTAATGCTTGATATATAGTATTTCTTTATTTCATTAAACTTATTGATCACACAAAAATACTTAATTATCTCCCTTTACTAAGTGGGCAATCAAGATATTTTGCTGATACATGTATTTGACATACATTAGATCTGTATCCTTCTTATCAATTAAAAGATGGACCGGTGTACAGGATGAATGTTCAAATTTTATAAACTGATATAGATAGCAACGAGTGATGAATTCACAAAATATAACACTTTAATTTCAAAACTAATGAAATATTCACAATGCCATTGGAATTTTTTTTTTCTAAATCAAATGAAAGTAAAAATGTTAAAAGAGTTATAAAAAATTAAATAATATAACGGATATAAAAAAGGTTTTTGCTGAAATGTTTTGAAAAAAAGGTTGTCGCTGTTCAATTAAAAGTGTTAAAATCCGTATACAAGGATATTTTCAATCATTTCTGACGGGAAAGAATTTACTAAAATATTTTACTTAAAATGACAAACCATGCATCCTAGACCCGCATTTTTAATCCGTTTTGTTAGTAAACCAAAATAAATGCTCATTCTGATTTTTATTACTCTGAGGGACACATTAGTTTTTACCAAATGTCAATCTGGCTTCACAACAGCAGATGATTATGTTTTTAGGGGTTTAACGTCCTTGGAAAAGCCAGGGTCAAAGGGAGCATCTCGTAGGGTCAAATTTTCTTTGAAATGGCAACAGAGCATACCGACATTCAATTTAACTCCGACTTAAAAAGTCCATGACATTTAATACCAGGGGGTTTGAAAGGTCCTTTTCGCTATCCAATGGATTACAACTTCGTATTCAAAGTTATGAACCCTTGGTTAGCGAAGATAAACAGAAGTTCCTCTTCAATGACGTCATATGCAATGACTGAATTAAACAGCGTCGGCTGTTGCATATATACTTAAACACAGACAGATGTATCTTCTGATGAAGATGCATCTGTATGTGTTTAAGTATATTTGCAATTTATTGTAGCAGTCTTTACGTAATTGGCCGACATGCTTCGATTGATAAAACGAAAAATATGTGCTGATTTGTAAACAAACATAAGAGGTGAAACGTTCTGACTCCTCGAGCAAGAATTGTGCGGCTTTAAGCGTCTCTAGATAACACAACACTACTCCGAAACGTATCTTGGCAGGAATAAGAGATCTAAAATTGATATCGCTTAGTCGGATAATGTACCAAGCTAATTAGATCTGCTGCAACCGCATCCTTATACTTTTACCAACACGCCATCCCTATCTTCATCACATAACGGTTTAAGATTACAATGGATTTCCCGAAGACGGCAATCCTATTAACGTGGTTCAAGTTCAGACTGAAATCTGAAGAGGGAGAAAAATGAGTTGATTTACAGTTGAATGTAGACTAACCTTTATGCGTAACAGTGCTAGGTTTATAGTCTGCAGGTAAACTAATAGTGTACAAGGTTTAAAGTCTACAGGTAAACTAGTAGTACACAAGGTTTATAGTCTACAGGTAAATTAGTAGTACACAAGGTTTATAGTCTACAGGTAAATTAGTAGTACACAAGGTTTATAGTCTACAGGTAAACTAGTAGTACACAAGGTTTATAGTCTACAGGTAAATTAGTAGTACACAATGTTTATAGTCTACAGGTAAATTAGTAGTACACAAGGTTTATAGTCTACAGGTAAACTAGTAGTACACAAGGTTTATAGTCTACAGGTAAACTAGTAGTGTACAAGGTTTAAAGTCTACAGGTAAACTAGTAGTGTACAAGGTTTATAGTCTACAGGTAAACTAGCAGTTCAAAATGTTTACAGTCTACAGGTAAACTAGTAATGTACTAGGTAAACTAGTAGTACACAAGGTTTATAGTCTACAGGTAAACTAGTAATGTACTAGGTAAAATAGTAGTACACAAGGTTTATAGTCTACAGGTAAAATAGTAGTACACAAGGTTTATAGTCTACAGGTAAACTAGTAGTACACAATGTTTATAGTCTACAGGTAAACTAGTAGTGTACTAGGTTTATAGTCTACAGGTAAACTAGTAATGTACTAGGTAAACTAGTAGTACACAAGGTTTATAGTCTACAGGTAAATTAGTAGTACACAAGGTTTAAAGTCTACAGGTAAACTAGTAGTGTACTAGGTTTATAGTCTACAGGTAAACTAGTAGTGTACTAGGTTTATAGTCTACAGGTAAACTAGTAGTGTACTAGGTTTATAGTCTACAGGTAAATTAGTAGTACACAAGGTTTATAGTCTACAGGTAAACTAGTAGTGTACTAGGTTTATAGTCTACAGGTAAACTAGTAGTGTACTAGGTTTATAGTCTACAGGTAAACTAGTAGTACACAATGTTTATAGTCTACAGGTAAACTAGTAGTACACAAGGTTTATAGTCTACAGGTAAACTAGTAGTACACAAGGTTTATAGTCTACAGGTAAACTAGTAGTACACAAGGTTTATAGTCTACAGGTAAACTAGTATTACACAAGGTTTACAGTCTACAGGTAAACTAGTAGTGTACAAGGTTTATAGTCTACAGGTAAACTAGTAGTACACAAGGTTTATAGTCTACAGGTAAACTAGTAGTACACAATGTTTATAGTCTACAGGTAAATTAGTAGTACACAAGGTTTATAGTCTACAGGTAAACTAGTAGTACACAAGGTTTATAGTCTACAGGTAAATTAGTAGTACACAAGGTTTATAGTCTACAGGTAAATTAGTAGTACACAAGGTTTATAGTCTACAGGTAAACTAGTAGTACACAAGGTTTATAGTCTACAGGTAAACTAGTAGTACACAATGTTTATAGTCTACAGGTAAATTAGTAGTACACAAGGTTTATAGTCTACAGGTAAACTAGTAGTGTACAAGGTTTATAGTCTACAGGTAAACTAGTAGTGTACAAGGTTTAAAGTCTACAGGTAAACTAGTTGTGTACAAGGTTTATAGTCTACAGGTAAACTAGTAGTACACATGGTTTATAGTCCACAGGTAAACTAGTAGTACACATGGTTTATAGTCTACAGGTAAACTAGTAGTGTACAAGGTTTAAAGTCTACAGGTAAACTAGTAGTACACATGGTTTATAGTCCACAGGTAAACTAGTAGTACACAAGGTTTATAGTCTACAGGTAAACTAGTAGTGTACAAGGTTTAAAGTCTACAGGTAAACTAGTAGTGTACAAGGTTTATAGTCTACAGGTAAACTAGCAGTTCAAAATGTTTACAGTCTACAGGTAAACTAGTAATGTACTAGGTAAACTAGTAGTACACAAGGTTTATAGTCTACAGGTAAACTAGTAATGTACTAGGTAAAATAGTAGTACACAAGGTTTATAGTCTACAGGTAAACTAGTAGTACACAAGGTTAATAGTCTACAGGTAAATTAGTAGTACACAAGGTTTATAGTCTACAGGTAAATTAGTAGTACACAAGGTTTATAGTCTACAGGTAAACTAGTAGTACACAAGGTTTATAGTCTACAGGTAAACTAGTAGTACACAATGTTTATAGTCTAGATAGGTATAATATTGCCTAATGACCATGATGAAGGATAAAAACCAGATTTAAAGATATTATTGAACAATTGGACTAAGCAAGGCAAAAGTACCTCTTTTCCTTTAATAAAATACTCATTTAATAGTAAGTCTGGCCCACAAGCCTTAGAATTATTCAAGTTTCTGATAGCTTTAAGAACTTCACTATCAGATATCTGATTATCTAATTCATGAAACATATTATTTGGTACATTTATGTCATAATCATTTAAAAAATCATTGACCATTAGATTATCCACAGGTTCTGTTGTTGATAATTCACTAAAATAATTGTAAAAATCTTGTTCGTTAAGATTACCATGAACAATATTTTTCTTTTTCCTGAATTTACTGTAAAAAGCTTTAGGATTACTTTTTCTCAGAAAAGCCATCATATTTCCCTGTTGAGCTACATATTCACGTTTTAATTTAGCTTCGAGTTTTTTATAAATACGCTTTTTAGATGTAAAAATGTTTCTATTTTCTTCTGACTTATCAGAATTGAAAATAAATAAAGCGTTTTTGAAATCAGTATATCTTTTCTTACAAAGTTCATTAAACCATGGCTTGTCCTCTACTCGAGTTTTTCTAGCCCGTCTTGGTGTACCTGTAATAGTATTTAAAGGCAATAACAATTCATTTAGCATATTTGTAAACTTATTGACACTTTCATCTATACATTCTTGGTTATCTCCCCTTATGTTACAAAACTGTAACAGTTCTATACTATGTTCCTCTAAACAATAAAGCGACCTATCTGCATGGTCCTGCAGGTAAACTAGTAGTGTACAAGTTTTACAGTCTACAGGTAAACTAGTAGTACACAAGGTTTAAAGTCTACAGGTAAACTAGCAGTACACAAGGTTTATAGTCTACAGGTAAACTAGTAGTACACTAGGTTTAAAGTCTACAGGTAAACAAGTAGTACACAAGGTTTATAGTCTACAGGTAAACTAGTAGTACACAATGTTTATAGTCTACAGGTAAACTAGTAGTGTACTAGGTTAGTAGTCCACAGGTAAACTAGTAGTACACTAGGTTTAAAGTCTACAGGTAAACTAGTAGTACACAGTGTTTATAGTCTACAGGTAAACTAGTAGTACACAAGGTTTAAAGTCTACAGGTAAACTAGTAGTGTACTAGGTTTATAGTCTACAGGTAAACTAGTAGTGTACTAGGTTAGTAGTCCACAGGTAAACTAGTAGTGTACAAGTTTTACAGTCTACAGGTAAACTAGTAGTACACAAGGTTTATAGTCTACAGGTAAACTAGTAGTACACAAGGTTTAAAGTCTACAGGTAAACTAGCAGTACACAAGGTTTATAGTCTACAGGTAAACTAGTAGTACACAAGGTTTAAAGTCTACAGGTAAACTAGTAGTACACAAGGTTTATAGTCTACAGGTAAACTAGTAGTACACAATGTTTATAGTCTACAGGTAAACTAGTAGTGTACTAGGTTAGTAGTCCACAGGTAAACTAGTAGTACACTAGGTTTAAAGTCTACAGGTAAACTAGTAGTACACAGTGTTTATAGTCTACAGGTAAACTAGTAGTACACAAGGTTTAAAGTCTACAGGTAAACTAGTAGTGTACTAGGTTTATAGTCTACAGGTAAACTAGTAGTGTACTAGGTTAGTAGTCCACAGGTAAACTAGTAGTGTACAAGTTTTACAGTCTACAGGTAAACTAGTAGTACACAAGGTTTATAGTCTACAGGTAAACTAGTAGTACACAAGGTTTAAAGTCTACAGGTAAACTAGCAGTACACAAGGTTTATAGTCTACAGGTAAACTAGTAGTACACAAGGTTTAAAGTCTACAGGTAAACTAGTAGTACACAATGTTTATAGTCTACAGGTAAACTAGTAGTGTACTAGGTTAGTAGTCCACAGGTAAACTAGTAGTACACATGGTTTATAGTCCACAGGTAAACTAGTAGTACACAAGGTTTATAGTCTACAGGTAAACTAGTAGTGTACTAGGTTTATAGTCTACAGGTAAACTAGTAGTGTACAAGGTTAATAGTCTACAGGTAAACCAGAAGTACACAAGGTTAATAGTCTACAGGTAAACTAGTAGTACACAAGGTTAATAGTCTACAGGTAAACTAGTAGTGTACAAGGTTTAAAGTCTACAGGTAAACTAGTAGTGTACTAGGTTTATAGTCTACAGGTAAACTAGTAGTACACAAGGTTTAAAGTCTACAGGTAAACTAGAAGTACACAAAGTTTAAAGTCTACAGGTAAACTAGTAGTACACAAGGTTTAAAGTCTACAGGTAAACTAGTAGTACACAAGGTTTAAAGTCTACAGGTAAACTAGTAGTACACAAGGTTTAAAGTCTACAGGTAAACTAGTTTTACACAAGGTTTAAAATCTACAGGTAAACTAGTAGTACACAATGTTTATAGTCTACAGGTAAACTAGTAGTGTACAAGGTTTATAGTCTACAGGTAAACTAGTAGTACACAAGGTTTAAAGTCTACAGGTAAACTAGTAGTGTACTAGGTTTATAGTCTACAGGTAAACTAGTAGTACACAAGGTTTAAAGTCTACAGGTAAACTAGTAATACACAAGGTTTAAAGTCTACAGGTAAACTAGTAGTGTACAAGGTTTATAGTCTACAGGTAAACTAGTAGTACACAAGGTTTAAAGTCTACAGGTAAACTAGTAGTGTACAAGGTTTATAGTCTACAGGTAAACTAGTAGTACACAAGGTTTAAAGTCTACAGGTAAACTAGTAGTACACAAGGTTTAAAGTCTACAGGTAAACTAGTAATACACAAGATTTAAAGTCTACAGGTAAACTAGAAGTGTACAATGTTTATAGTCTACAGGTAAACTAGTAGTGTACAAGGTTTATAGTCTACAGGTAAACTAGTAGTACACAAGGTTTAAAGTCTACAGGTAAACTGGTAGTGTACAAGGTTTAAAGTCTACAGGTAAACTAGTAGTGTACAAGGTTTAAAGTCTACAGGTAAACTAGTAGTACACAGTGTTTATAGTCTACAGTTAAACTAGTAGTGTACAAGGTTTATAGTCTACAGGTAAACTAGTAGTGTACAAGGTTTATAGTCTACAGGTAAACTAGTAGTACACAGTGTTTATAGTCTACAGGTAAACTAGTAGTGTACAAGGTTTATAGTCTACAGGTAAACTAGTAGTGTACAAGGTTTATAGTCTACAGGTAAACTAGTAGTACACAAGGTTTATAGTCTACAGGTAAACTAGTAGTACACAAGGTTTAAAGTCTACAGGTAAACTAGTAGTACACAAGGTTTAAAGTCTACAGGTAAACTAGTAGTGTACAAGGTTTATAGTCTACAGGTAAACTGGTAGTACACAAGGTTTAAAGTCTACAGGTAAACTAGTAGTGTACTAGGTTTATAGTCTACAGGTAAACTAGTAGTACACAAGGTTTAAAGTCTACAGGTAAACTAGTAGTGTACTAGGTTTATAGTCTACAGGTAAACTAGTACTACACAAGGTTTAAAGTCTACAGGTAAACTAGTAATACACAAGATTTAAAGTCTACAGGTAAACTAGTAGTGTACTAGATTTATAGTCTACAGGTAAACTAGTAGTACACAAGGTTTAAAGTCTACAGGTAAACTAGCAGTACACAAGGTTTATAGTCTACAGGTAAACTAGTAATACACAAGATTTAAAGTCTACAGGTAAACTAGTAGTGTACAAGGTTTAAAGTCTACAGTTAAACTGGTAGTGTACAAGGTTTAAAGTCTACAGGTAAATTAGTATTACAGAAGGTTTAAAGTCTGCAGGTAAATTAGAAGTACATAAGGTTTATAGTCTACAGGTAAATTAGTATTACACAAGGTTTAAAGTCTACAGGTAAACTGGTAGTGTACAAGGTTTAAAGTCTACAGGTAAATTAGTATTACACACGGTTTAAAGTCTACAGGTAAACTAGTAGTGTACTAAGTTTATATTCTACAGGTAAAGTAATAGTGTACTAGGTAGAAATTGGGTATGATAGGGAAACTCATAAGTTGATAACAGATTGAAATGATTTAAATATTGAGCCTCACATAAACCTACTATTTATCAGCCAGCCGGTTAAATGACTACAATCTCCAGAAAAAATGTTTAAAACACTTTAACACAATATAGCAGAAAAAATATTCATAATACTTCATTAATGAACAGGTATTTTACAGCAATATACCTGTGTCCATTGTGTCTACGTGTTAGCTAATTTCAACTATGTATTGATTATTTCTGGAACGCTAAAAGTGGAAGAGAACCAAACGATGAAAAGCTCTAACCTCGCTTGACAGGTAACACACATCAACTATTAGGTTATTCTAGCACGGTGGAAGGATTGCTGTGGCGATCGAATCCGGTGCTAAACAAAATACCATGCAATAGAGAATTTTTCATAGCAACGTGGAAACATTTATTAATAATATATTAATACCTCGCTGCTAAGCGAAAAAAATGTATCAATTTTCGTCTTTTCCTGACGCCAACAGCTATTGGAACGTATCAAGTTGCTTTCTTATTCTTTAGTGAGCAGGTTTCATTTGTGCCGCAGATGGAGTAATTCATAAGCGTAAATTCCAGGTAGGCAGTTATAAGGTGTTCTTCTTCAAAAGCATAGATTCAAGCTAGGCAGTTGTATAGGTGTTCATTCTTCATAAGCGTAGATTCCAAGTAGGAAGTTGTACAGGTGTTCAGTCTTCATAAGCGTAGATTTCAGGTAGATAATTGTACAGGTGTTCAGTCTTCATAAGCGTATATTTCAGGTAGGTAGTTGTACAGGTGTTCTTCTTCATAAGCGTAGATTCCAGGTAGATAGTTGTACAGGTGTATATTCTTCATAAGCGTAGACTCCAGGTAGGCAGTTGTACAGGTGCTTATTTTTCGTAAGCGTAGAATCCAGGTAGGCAGTTGTACAGGTGCTTATTCTTGTGTTATAAAGGTCAAAGTACGAAGCTGTTCGGCTGCCTAGTAGTAATTATATACTGTAACACTGGATCGTTGAGCATGAAAATGGAGAGCTTTAACTTTACATTGGATTTATGATACTAGCAGCATAATTAAGGTAAGTCTATATTTCCATTCAAGTCAGTATAATAATGTAACCGTATTGTACACATTCCTATCAGTATAATAATGTATCCGTATTGTACACATTCCAGTCAGTATAATAATGTATATATAGTGTCCACATTCCAGTCAGTATAATAATGTATCTATATTGTACACATTCCAGTCAGTATGATAATGTATATGTATTGTACACATTCCAGTCAGTATGATAATGTATCTGTATTGTACACATTCCAGTCAGTATAATAATGTATCTATATTGTACACATTCCAGTCAGTATAATAATGTATTTGTATTGTACACATTTCAGTCAGTATAATAATGTATCTATATTGTACACATTTCAGTCAGTATAATAATGTATCCGTATTGTACACATTCCTGTCAGTATGATAATGTAACCGTATTATACACATTCCTGTCAGTATAATAATGTATCTATATTGTACACATTCCAGTCAGTATAATAATGTATCTGTATTGTACACATTTCAGTCAGTATAATAATGTATCTGTATTGTACACATTTCTGTCAGTATAATAATGTATCTGTATTGTACACATTCCAGTCAGTATAATAATATAACTGTATTGTACACATTCCAGTCAGTATAATAATGTATCTATAGTGTCCACATTCCTGTCAGTATAATAATGTATCTGTATTGTACACATTCCTTTCAGTATAATAATGTATCTATATTGTGCACATTCCTGTCAGTATAATAATGTATCTATATTGTACACATTCCAGTCAATATAATAATGTATCTGTATTGTACACATTCCAGTCAGTATGATAATGTATCTATATTGTACACATTTCTGTCGGTATAATAATGTATATGTATTGTACACATTCCTGTCAGTATAATAATGTATCTTTATTGTACATATTCCAGTCAGTATAATAATGTATCTTTATTGTACACATTCCAGTCAGTATAATAATGTATCTATATTGTACACATTCCAGTCAGTATAATAATGTATCTGTATTGTACACATTCCTGTCAGTATAATAATGTATCTGTATTGTACACATTCCAGTCAGTATAATAATGTAACTGTATTGTACACATTCCTGTCAGTATAATAATGTATCTGTATTGTACACATTCCTGTCAGTATGATAATGTAACTGTATTGTATACATTCCTGTCAGTATAATAATGTATCTGTATTGTACACATTTCAGTCAGTATAATAATGTATCTGTATTGTACACATTTCAGTCAGTATAATAATGTATCTGTATTATACACATTCCTGTCAGTATAATAATGTATCTGTATTGTACACATTCCTGTCAGTACAATAATGTATCTTTATTGTACACATTCCAATCATTATAATAATGTATCTATAATGCACACATTCTCGTCCTTATAATAAGGGGAGAGGGAGGGAGGGAAGGGAAGGGAAGGAAAGGGAGGGGAGGGGGGGGGGGGATATCCTTATGTCATACTGGTGACTTTCATAGACTTTGGCTAGCAATCTATATCAAAATGGTTTCTTCGTCTCTTTGTCTAAACAGTCAACCGAAACTTCTTGGACATAAAAGCGCTCTTAGTGGGAGACACAGTTTTATTGCTATGGCAAATGGGAACTACACTATATGTGCAATCATTCCAGTCATCAGCTTACCTTGAATAAGAACCTGATCAAAATAATAATGCTGTCATATTCTCAGTCACACTAGGCGATCAATGGCACATCTGTCCTTAACATAACTTCGAGCAGGGAGCTGCGTGAATCAGCTTCCATAGGTAATGTTAGTCCTGTACTGTAGCAATAAGTCATCATACGTATCATTCTCGCAGAAATGTTCCAAACAACATTTGATAGGGGTAGTTCGACATGAGATACACCGAGGGATTCAGAAGAAAACGCAAACAAAAATCTCTATGTAATTTCACGTAAAATTCTTTAATTGAAATCCTTGTAATAAGAACCATACTACAAAAGCTCAGGGATTTCGTTTAGAACAACTCTGACTAAATGTCATTTGGTAATTATGTGATGTTGACTATTATTTCGTCCTTAGAAACTTAATGTCACAGATGGTTTCTCAATCTGCCAGCTGCCTATGTAATCTTTCGACCAAGTCGAATCATATTTCAGGGGACTGTTATCTTTGGAATTTGAGATAATAGATTAAAGAAGATGATATGACAAAAATAGAATATGGTAATCGAATAGGACGACATATCAAGTGGGTCAAAAAAAAATTTTTTTTTTAAAAATGAATGAATAAATAAATAAATACAAATAAACAAATACAGATAATACCAACATAATGATGCGTGATTATAATTCTTAATCAATAAAATGAGTGCAATCTATGGACAAAAGTTAGATTTGCCTGAAGACTCATGACAAAGTACAAGGAGAAAAAGACCAGGTGTCCCGACGAGTAAACGTCTTCGACGACATACGTCATACAAATCTTAGTCTGGGTAAAGTCTTATTCCCATAATGAAGACTAGGGTAGTGACAACCACAGGCGTCTGCTTCTTGTAAGTATTTATAGAAAAAAAAATGCCAGCCCCTACTCTTACGATATGTCAACAAGGTGTAACACTTGAAGATCAGACGACGCATCGACTGTGGAACGGAAGTAGGCTATTGATTGGTCGACCAGTATAGCTAGTATTGTTTACAGAGCTGTCGACCAGTCAGATGGCCTCTTACAAACCGCTCTTAGATATGCAGACCACTTCCGTTCCAGAGTCGAGGCATCTTCAACTATCACGATCGCTTTTGAATCACTTTCTCTTCTTTGAATCATTGTCATTGTCGACAATACAACAACAACAACAAAACGTGCATTGATATTTAAGGAATCTTAACCAAGGTACGTTACCGAAGTTTGTGTGCATTGATTTTTTAAGTCGGATTGAACTTACTTCAAAGTGATTCGAAGCTCATCCCCCACTTCCGACTTTTGGATTTGTTTGTTTGTTTTTGTTTAACGTCCTATTAACAGCCAGAGTCGTGGAGGAAAGCCGGAGTACCCGGAGAAAAACCACCGGTCTACGGTCAGTTCCGACTTTTCGAGTGTTACACCTTGTTGATATAGTAGGAGTAGGGGGCTAATATATTTTTTCTATTAATACTAACTAGAAGTAAATTAGAAAGAAAATTAGTTGTCCCAGCTTCTTCCGGAGCCAAAGTCGCCGAGTGAAAATCATCAAGACAATTTATATTAATTCCACGTTAAAACAAATTTTGAACCCAGCAAATGGATGCTTGCGCGAATCATTGAATACCAACATACTTTTAACCTTACCTCAACACCAACAACTGTAAGGATATCAATTTGAACAAGCATATATTACATTTAAAAACGACGTTCAACTAGGTGTACTAAGGAGAAACTATGTGCCATGGAAAGATTCTTCCTGAATGGAACGATAATCGGGAATTTGCACGCTCTGTAAAAAGCTAAGCACTTAGATTTCTATGCTGAACCTGTTTTGGAAGAAATAAACAACTGAGTAGAGAAGCTTCAAACGACTTCAATCGATATGAAGGTTGCTTTGGATTGCGAATCCCTATGGATGTTAAGCTTTACCGGATACAGGTCTTTAGATAAGATAATCTGTCGGATGCATTTCAAAGATCACCGTCGGATAGAGATAGGTCGTTTATTTCAATTGATGTCCTTAGAATTCAATTCAGATTACGAAAAATAGCTGTAAATCTGGGTCGACCATTATTAGAACAACGCACAGGATGAAATGGTGTTCTATGACAAACTGATTCCAAGGTACCATAATCTAGAAGACTAGATATCGCCTAACAGGGCCTCTTCACGAGAAATTTGATCTGGAATAGTTGAGATGAACTACAGTATCAAAGGATCACAAAGTAGATATAATATTCTTGCTTTCGTTGTCCGGGTCTAGGACTCCGTAAAGCCAAGACCAGTAATACGGTGTCCAGAGAAATTCAATTTAATTATAATCTAGATGCTCATTCTCACTCCGTTACATGAACATCTAACAACATCCCCTAACAGTCACGTTCTGGTGACCTTTATGATGTGTATTTTATTTTCATGATGAATTGTCAATTTGTCGATGTCATCGAAGCAAACCAGTTCGGCACAACATGTATATAGCTAAATGATTTGTGGGACTAAATGACTTGAAACAAATCGACATATTATGCGAGCTATGCACTCTAGTTATGCTAGTTCTCACATATAAAATTCACTTCCAAGATTCTGAAAGTAGTCATTTGATTGGTTAATCCAAAAGGTCACCATGACGTGACCCTTATAGGATGTTGTTAGATGTCATGTAACAGAGTGAGAGAGAAATTGAGGAAAGTGTCTTGCCCATGAACCAAATCAAGACATGCCATGACCATCCGTTATCTTGGCATCCTTAAAAAAAAAGAAAAAAAAAAAAGGAAAAAAAAGTACATTAAAAACATTGTTCCGAGAGTACATTGTGCTTTTCTATTCTAATGATAAGCAGAGGATCATGAAATATCTGGAAGACATTGATTTTTTATTGATATTATATTAATCCTGACTTCACTTCTGGAATCCCACACTTTGGGCGCCTTGCATTTCTGATGAGTCTCAGAAGGCGGAAACAGCTACACGTCCGTCTCTATATTTATATAATGTACATCTATTGATAAATTCATGTTTGTGTAAGTGATAAAAATGATATCCATACATCTGATTTTCTTATCCAGGAGATGGACACGAACGCCACTGGTGAGAGCCCCGATCTGCTGTCCGATACAGGATACTTATGTGTTGGTATATACCTATCCATACTGGGTGAGTATAGATATTATAGGGTAACAGTCCAGTCAATTTACGGTTTAACCTTGACATAATGGCATCAGAATTTTAGAATTATTTTTTTTGTTTTTTTTTTCATAATTATGGGCTTGTATGATGAAGCAGAGAAATAGTCTACCAAAGCCAACTTTGGGGAAAAAAATTGTACTTAGAAAGGGACAAGAAAATAAAATTTTGATATTTTTGCTTACTTGACCGACTTTGTATAATATATGATTTTTGGATAATTCTTGATATGGGTGGATGGCTATTCAAGACCAATCCATGTATTTGATGTATACAGGTGAGAAAAATATAGAAACTATTCCATCGTTATATTTTGTTGAAACATGTTGAACATATCGACTTTTATTGCATTTTAAGACGTAACGAAAACTAATGATCATTAAAATCAATACTAGTATTGAAATATTGCATATGTACTTAATTTTCGGAAATAAGATATTTTCCCATCATGTCATGAAAATGAATAACCTTCCAAGTTGGCATATGTATCTGATTAGAAACGGTTTCGAACCCATTTTGAACGATCTCATAGTTTATGTAGCTTTCATTTTAATAATATAAGAGGCTAATGCTGAAATGCTTATGAAATGGCATCTTGCTTAAGATAAAAAATTAGGTTGATCAATACCCCCTCTCGTGTGACCGAACCGTTATGAAAGTCCATCATTCTGAACAACAAAATAGGTGTTTACTAGGTTTTCATTTGTTTTTTCATTCTGGTTTGATTTCTAGATATGTTGACATGAATTACTACAATTAAATGATCCTGATGATCATTGGGAATTTAGTTTTAAATACATGTGCTATCTCTTGTTTTAAGCAAATATTTTTTTATCTCCATTATGGTCAATAGTACTGAGTAGGGGATACATGATTTCAAATAAAATCATGAAGTTGTAATAAATGTTGAACTTCAAATTTATCTCTTGAAAATATTTTTTGATGAGTTTCCTGGCAAAGTCATCAGGGTATCGGATAAGTCTTGTTCCAGAAATAAAGATTTTTGTTGTTCGTAGACTTAGCCATTTTAAATGTTCAGGCAAAAATGGATGTAATGATGTTTTCCACCGTTAGACTTTCTACACATATGGTATAGATAAAAGATTATAAGAACTTTTTTTTGCATGTTGCAGAAATATGCACATCAAATGAATGGTAAAAATTATTTAAATCAGCACAAATATACCTGCAGTCACTCACTTGAATTTGTTTGTGCTTCTCCGCTATTAGTCCAAGCAATGAATTTATTTTTGCATTAGAGGTTGGATAAAATTTTTAACAAAGGTTTCTCGACTGAAATAGGTTAAGTAATGGTCCACTAGAACACAGAAAAAAATCCACCCGAATCCCTCCATGGCAAAACCTCGTTTTCGTCCAAAATCCAAGATGGCCGCCATACCATAAGTGCCAATATTCAAATGGACATATCAGGAGGTATAAGGGGATTAGAAATACATTGTAGGTGTCATTTCAGACAAAATTTGAGTTGGTTATTAGTTTGGCGACACATCTGAAGTGATTTAAAATCAAGATTTATTTTCCAGGATGAAAGTCAATTTGAAATTAGATCAAATTTTGACTCAAATTATGGCGAAAATTGTGTATATTGATTCCGTGATATTGTTTGTTTCATTTTCAGGTGCTGATCATGATGCAATCTTTGCTTATTATAATGCATAGATAATTTATAAATCTTATTCATTTGGCATTTTTTATTTTTGTTTCATAAATATAAGTGTATCTACAGTCTTTGTGTGAGATACAGCAATATCTTGCTGCTGCTTGGCACAACAAATACACATAATCCTTGGCTCTCATCATCCCTAAATTGTTTGAACTAGAACGTGCCCACCCGTACATGCAGCTTTCATGAATGGACTCTTTCCTGTCAAGAGAACTGATGGTGTCTGGTCAGGGATATTTACGGATCTCTTCATCGAGCAAGTTCTTATGGCCAGCATCAAGTCAAGTGGGGGTCTGACATGTGGGTTTAGCTTAACTGAAAGTGCTCGCCTACTTTTCCTACACTTCGGACCGATATGTGCAGTGGTTAGCAATACCATCTTCGAGAAAGCAGGATTGTCCTTCTAATACCGCTGACGGGCATCGTTACATTGCAAAATCACGTATCCGACATGACACGTCTGATATTCAGAAGCTGATTGAGGTGGTTATTGGACGGGGGCAAGCGGCAGAAGAATCAGTAAACGCAGCTAATGCCAAATATGTCGGCAACAAGATTTCTGCTTCCATGGGTGGTAAATCTGTGGCAGGTTACAACTTTTCTCAGAAGAATCAAGTGCATACTCTAGCCTCAGCTGTCCATGTAAAATCAGCGTCTGGTGAGCGAATCGAAATGGACCCCCAGCGTCTGTATCAGCTTCTCCTTGTTACAGGTATCAACGATATTTCTCTTTCTGAACTCTTCAAAAACGAGCTCTACTCATACCCTTCGTAACTCTTTGATAACTATTTGTGTATGCAAACAGGGGACAAAGCTGAAATCATAACCATCTCCCGAAGCTTGCTCCTTTCAGAATCACCCGAGACGTGATCGACATGGGATTGCAGTTTGTAATTGATGGGGAAGGCTGCTCCACAAGTTTTCGTGGCCTAAACATGCCAACTACGTCCACGAAAGTTTCGGCCACGCATTGGTGGTATTTGACGAGTACCATAACTCCAGCACCAAGGATGAAGCCCAATGGCGTCGGAAAGGATACGATGTTTGTGTTCCAGTATCAGTGTCTGACAAAATATGCACACTTGCATGTCTTTCTGCGGCTACAAAACCAACAGCTGTCGTTGCTGAAGATCCCGATGTATTGTAGCTCCAGGTACTTCATACAGTTATCAGTGACCACAGCGAAAACCTGTACATGTTGACATCAAGGCAGACGGCTTCTGTCACTAACTTGAAGACTCTGGATTCCTGTCTTGCTGAAGCTTTACTTTTTCTGCACGCATTTAGTGGATGCGATACCACGTCAGGGCCTAATGGATTAGGAAAAGTAACCGTCCTTACCATGTTCAAAAGACTACAACGGTCTTCATCCGTTTCCATGTCTCCATCTTCATCAAAAGATGACATCGAAAGAGCAGGAAAAGATGCATGGCGGCACGAGTGACAAAGTTTCAGCTAAAAGTGGCAACTTCGGCAGGATTCGTTTATCCTAGGAAATCGCCTCCTACCAGCAATGCAACCGCTTATTACAGCCATCGGACATATCATCAGATGCAAGCTTGGCGCTATAAGAACATCTCTTCTGATCACTCTGAGGGATGGCAAAAGTCCCCTACGGCTGGTCTTGTACCAATCCTGGTGACTAAGCCAGCTGCATTTAATTAGATTGGTGGGAAATATACCCAAAAGCATGCACTTGCTGTGATAATGGATTGTTATGATGTATACCAGCATGAGGTCAGAACCGAAGCCTCACATGTTTAAACGGACTACCCTAAGACAGCCAGGACGATGAAGACGTGGAGGTAGACGATGACATCGCGGGATGTTAATCTGGATTGGTGCTTGATTAATAACGAACGCCGATGTTCAAATAGACATCAATAAGTAAATAGTAATGTCTGGAGACCGATAAAGCGTTACAATACTTGAATTTTGATTTATTTTGGTCAAATTTAGCTTGCAACTTCCAAAACAAATATGGTATTGACCTCTGATGACTTTGAAAGTATCATCAAACATTTTTTTACCCTAAAATTAGCTGAAATTGACACCTTAAATGTATTTCTAAGTCACTTAGTTCCAATACTATGACCGTTTGAAAATTGAACCTTCTGTAATGGCGGCCATCTTGGATTTTGGACGAAAACGAGGTTTTGCCATAGGGGGATTCGAGTGGATTTTTTTCTGTGTTCTATTGTACCATTACTTAGCCCGTTTCAGTTGAAAAACCTTTGTTAAAAATTTTGTCCAACCTAAGTCATTCATTGCCTGGACTATATGTTTTCTTAGCCAAGGTGTTTCCTGGATACTCGTCCTGGTTTGACCCTGGCTGTTTCGAGGACGGAAAACCTTAACAACAAACAAGTATCAATTGTCTGTCTTGTTTAGACATGAGGAGATATAATTTGATATATGTATTTGGAAAATATAATCAAACACGTTTTCTTTTTCATGAGTATTTGTGTAAATCTAGGTTATCATCTTGTGTTTCGTTTATGTAACATATTACCTAATACCATTGAAATATTGTCTTTTGTACTCTTGACCTAGATAATGACATTATTATAGGAAATATTCGTATTTATCACCATTAACTACCCGTAATTTATACTGATAATTTCCACTGCTGATAATTGGTCTGAAATTGTACATTGATGTCTATTTCATAATTCTCGAAATAACAGATATACAGCTAAATATGAACGAATTATTATGTTATCGCTGACGATCTTAAAAAAAATACAACTAACAACCAAAAAAAAACCTCGATACATCATGATACATGTAATGTTACCTTTTTTCTTGAAATAATAGGATCAGTGATATTCACCGAAAAATATATATCAAGTCTTCAGGAAAAGACTATCAACGCGAATAATTTGATCTAAAGAAATACTTTATAATGCTTTGTTTGCACTGTCACAATCTTAATTGTTGCGATAATGACATTTGTTTTATACTTTCTCATAATCATTTTACCGATAATAATTACTTAACAATTTTCAACATACAAAAATCACATTTCTTGCAAAATACTCGAGGTAAAGAGCGTTATATAATGATAACAATGAAAACAGGCGATTTTTTAGTGTGAAATATCTTAGATTCTATGTATGTGAATTGCCTGACAGCTTTTCTTGTTTTACTTTTCGTCCTCTAGGGCCTCTCATTTCCTACATTAACAAGTTCAGTTTTTTTTTACTCATGCTCATTTCTTTTGATTCATAATAGGCTTATCATCTATCTGCGTTAATGGATTTGTAATACTAATCCTCCTTAAAGGCAAAGCTAAACATAACGTGATGCACAACATCCTGCTGCTTAATATGGCCGTAACCGATTTCCTGATATCAATCGTCGCCTACCCCTTGTCAGCTTCCTCTAGCCTTCATGGCAGGTAATAACATATTCTCTTCTTAAGGTACACAATACTCCCTCATGCCTCACTACTCGTCAGTAATGCCGAGGAGCACGCCATGCTTCTCTTTCTAGCTATAATGTATTATGTGCCCATTCATTTTATATAAATCCGCTCACCAAGACTTTTGGAGAAAAAGTGATTTGTGAGAAATATTTTCATATATATATAAATGTCATTTCTTTTGACATATTTTATCGTCACCTGGGTATGCATACATTAAGTCCTCAATATTACTGACGAGTCCTAGAAGGATGAAGCTCTATGATACAGTTGAGTTATTTCTAACTCTTCTCTGAAGAGAAAGTGATAATACCTTTTGTGTTTTTCTACATTCCAATATTAATATTAATATTTTCCCTTTAAATATCATCATCATTGCTTCATTCTGAGAAATACGTAATAAGCTACCATGTTGTGTGTGTTTTGTGATGCAAGAACATCAATGATGAAAGAATATTGTGGAAACTTAATTGATTTTTTTTCCAGATGGTTGTACTCTGAGGGAACCTGTATTTTCTATGGTTTCTGGGTTTTCAGTCTCGCTGTTGGGAACATGAACACTCTTGCCGTCATCGCCATTTGCCGCTACATCATTGCTGTCAGACCAGAATACAGTTAGATACTTTGTTTTTGTTTTGATCAGATTAAAGTTAAGATAATTTATTGTTATTTACATATGTGTAGCCCCCTTTGTAACCGATCGCCAAAACCACTTTTCTTATCTCAAATGCATTTCTGGAACATTTTCAATCTACAAATGCTTTAATTAATATATATTTCTAGGACCTCTAAAATAATACTTTTAATTTATTTAAATCTATCAAATCCATCCGCATATGATTTGGCAATATATTTCTGATTTTTTTTCTCTTTATCCATGGATTTACCACCACATACATACAAATATATACTGTCAATATGTCCTATAAATACACAAAAGTACATTGACAAATATATTTTTTGAACTTAAATAAACCATTTTCTACATTTTAGGTTATCTACTAGAGAAGAAAAACGCCAAGTACATCCTGTGTATGATATGGATATATTCATTTATGTGGACTAGTCCGCCGTTAGTAGGCTGGAGTACGTACACATTCGAGGCCTATCGAACGTCCTGTACCATCAACTGGGCTGGTCGGTCTATCCTGGACAAAACTTACAACATTACCATTACAGTAACATGCTTTATAGTCCATGTGTCCATATGCAGTTTCTCCTACTTTCACGTGATTAAAAGACATGCATGGGCAAATAATTCCGACATTGGACTGGCATTACGATCTTCAGGCAGGAATCTTGAAGCCACAGAGAGGACGTTTAATCTAGAGACCGTTGTTTCTTATCATAAAGTAACAACTTCACGCAAAGTCACAATGGTAATATCAATTACAGTTCCAAAGGTTTCTTTTCTATTTTATATAATTTAAGCATTGATGTCATTTATTTTTAGTTTCATCGGGTAATGAAAAATTGTTTGCAAATTGTATGAATCCGCGTAGCGGGTTCTTACAGAAGTTTGCAAACAAAATTTGTTCATACCCCTATGAAACCAAAAAATAATTGACATCAAAGCTTATCATTAATTTTTGAAAATAATTTTCTAATTTAAAACATGTTTTATGTACAATTTTAAATCAATACGCAACGTCAATTGTCGTATTGTGACGTCATATTTTTTGCGCCATTCTCGGATTTTTTTTTTATAGTGGTATGAAAAAAAAAGAATCTCAACCAATCAGAAAGCCGCATTCTGCTGTACAAACAATGGTAAATTAATCATTATTTTGTATATGTGAAACGAAGCTCAAATTCAAGAGTGTAGAGTATTGTCTATTTTTACACTTTTGTTATTAACTTGGATTTTTTCTTTGTTTTCAAGGTAAATACTCAAATGTGATTGGTCGAAAAATTCTTTTCATTCTTCTATGACAGAAATTCCGAGAATGGCGCGAAAAATGTGACGTCACAATACGACAATTGACGTTGCGTATTGATTTGAGAAAAAGAATTGTACATAAAACATGTTTTAAATAAGAAAATCATTTTCAAAAATCAATTATAAGCGTTGATGTCATTTTTTTTAGTTTCATCGGGGTATGAAACAAATTTTGTTTGCAAACTTTTGTAAGAATCCGCTACGCGGATTCATACAGTTTGCAAACAAAATTTGTTTAAGCATTGATGTCATATTTTTTTATAGTTTGCAAACAAAATTTATTTAAGCATTGATGTCATATTTTTTTAGTTTCATCGGGGTATGAAACAAATTTTGTTTACAAAATTTGTTTCATACCCCGATGAAACTAAAAAAATATGACATCAATGCTTAAATAAAATAGACTTTACTTATCGATTAGATTCACTTGATAAGAAAACATTTGTAGATAATGTTATTCCAAGAAAATGAAAGAAGTATGTAAGCCTTCGTGTGTTAGGGATTGTCTTTAATAAGTACTAATGAATTTATCCTGCTACTGCAGTTTTATAAAGTAGTATTTATCATACACACGGTGGGGAATCACGTGATCAGAAGATATGAATTCAAAATGGCGGCCGCTAGTACAGAAAACATAAAATGAGGTAATATATTGAAAATACTCATAACATAGGGTGTTTTTTTTTATTGTAGCGAGCATATGTCATACTATAATCTCGATATATCCATACATCATGTGTGCTGGGACAGTTCGTAGTTATCCGTAACATTCTGACCAATTGAATCGAAAGAATTTCACCGACGAATTCGATTCAAAATTTTTGTCAGAATGTTACGGAAAACTACGAACACATGAGGTATGGATATGTCTAGATTAGAGTATAGAACATGCTCGCTACCATGAAAAGCCTATGTAATGAGTGTTTTTAGTGTCTTACCTCATTTTATGCTTTCTACACTGGAGGCCACCATTTTGAATTCGTATCTTCAGATCACGTGATTCCCCTCCGTGATACAACTGGCATGTTACGTCATATATGTCATACATTTTGTAAAAACTATTGTGACGTAATGATTCGATGGTGATTTGGTGATGACAACTTACCGTCCAAGTCAAAATAAGTCATTTTAAAGGAAATAAATCTGAGAGGTTTTGTTTATTTTCTGAAAAATATTTGATCTCACATTCGTGTAAATGCTGAATATTTTAAAGTCTCGTGATGTAACAGATTATTGTTTAAGATTAAAACATACCAGTACATTATAAATTAGTATTAATAATAATAAGCTATTAAATAATTATTTGTTTAAATAAAATTTGATAAAATTAAATTGTTTGAATAACAAATTACAAATTATTATTAATACATTGGTACAGTGTATGTTACTCGATTAAGATAATAATTATGATCCATTCCCTCTGTTTGCTTTTCTTTGCAGATGTGCTTTGCAATGTTAACGTCATATTTAATAGCATGGACACCGTACACATTCCTCAGCGTATGGATTATGTTTATCGGAGACGTGAAACCATGGGTTCACGTTTTACCAACAATGATGGCCAAATCGTCGACACTAACCAACGCCATTGTATATGGAATATTAAGCAGCAAATTCAGGGAGTCTGTCAAACTGATGTTCAAACGAAATATGAACCGAGTAGCGCCCATGACAACGAACATAAACAGAAACCTATCAGAACCTGTTGCTACCTCCAGCCGAGTACAATCTACAGGGACAACGCTCCAACACAGGCCGCAGGAGTAGGTACTTAATCTCATCACGATTTGTATGTACATGTACTGTGACACCGTAAATTCCATTTTACCTCAACGATCTCATTTGCAAACTCTCTAATATGGTTGATTATTAATCCGACATTTAATCTTTTTTTAATTATAGACTTTCCTATTTGTTCATATTTACTCCGACGAAAATGAAATGAGAACTAATGATGATGATGATAACAGCAACATGTTACAATGGGTACAAATGAGTGGTCGTTTATCAAGTGATCATGTTACAAGTCACAAGTCTGTTATTTGTAATGTATGCTGGAGTGGTCAGAAGCTTTAGTGTCCGTCTATTGGTCAGACAGAAAAATCACGTTTTTCAGAGGTAATCATGCACTCGTTCAAAGTGATAAGGCGCTGATAATTTTCAGAGCATTGGCACAATAGCATTACGTCATATATTTATAACAATACAAACGTGTTATTGTTCATGCGTTATGTATAGATCCCTCCCTTTGTAATTCAAAGAAGATACAATACGTATCGTGAGATTATAACACAATCTGATCACGTGACTGCTAGATGACGTCATGCTTAATCTCATTTTGAAATCACTGACGTTGTTCAGAAAATTTACACATTTTCACTATACAATATTACTCAATTAAGCTTTGAGGTTGATTTTTTTTTTTTATTTTCATCGGGGTATGAAAAGAATTTTTTTTGCGCACCGGATTCTTACAAAGTTTGCAAAAAAAATTCTTTTCATACCCCGATGAAAATTTTTAAAAATCAACCTCAATGCTTATAATTAATTTCAGTTAATTGTCTTTTTCTCATTCAAAACATGTTTTATGTTCAATTTTACGGGTTTTATTTGGGATTCTTTTTTCTCAAATCAATACGCAACGTCAATTGTCGTATTGTGACGTCACATTTTTCGCGCCATTTTCGGAATTTCTTTCATTAAAGAATGAAAAGAATTTTTCGACCAATCACATTTGGGTATTTACCATGAAAACAAAGAAAAATTAAGTATTTAACATTTAATTTCAATCTAGCAGTAATAAATGCAAACACATATGCTGTTATAACCGTATGAAACGCATTGCTATCGCTGCCAACTAACATAAATCCAAGTCATAGCTAAATAATAGAACAAATAGCATCGCAAATCGCAAATGTTACATTGAAATATATGTTTTACTCCACGATATCTTGGTAATCAAAATGATTTTTTTTTCTTACAGTCACAGCAAAAAAGAGCATTATTCGTATAAAACATACAGCGTTCATCTGATCAAGAATGACGTGTACATCGGGAAGAATAATGTCACTCTCCCTAATGAGGAACGAGTCCTTTGATAGTGTATAGAAACACTATAAGTGGAGATATGTATGTCACATTTTTGTCTCAGAAAACAAGATACATTCCCATGTCTCCTCTTCTACAGGAGAAGTTTGTAGCCTTACTCCAAGAGCTTTGAAGAAAAACAATGTGAGCCGTCATTTAGAATGTGTTGCCATTCCTAAGGCAAAAATAGTAATTCGGATCCAATATGGAGAAAGTTTTCTCCTATAAAGGAAAAAAAGTGTGATCCAATATTGAGATTGTGTTGCCTTGTACAGGAAAACAATGAGGTCCAATATTGTGATTGTGTTGTCTTCTACAGGAAAACAATGAGGTCCAATATTGTGATTGTGTTGCCTTGTACAGGAAAACAATGAGGTCCAATATTGAGAATGCGTTCTATTTTACAGGAAACAATCATTGTATTTCAACACTGGAAACATGTTGCAGTTCCATGGAAAACAATCATTGTAATTCTATTTGTCAAGAAAAAAAAACAATGAATGAGACCGAATATTGACAATGCGCCACGTTCTTTATAAAGGCAATGCATGTGATCTTACATTGATAATTGACCATTCTAGAAAGAAAAATATCAATCTGGTATAACATCGAGAATTAGTTTCAATCTATAGGAAGAACTTTCGATGAGATCCAATGTTGAGAATGTATTTTCATTATATGGGAAAAAAATATGGCAATCCAATTTTGAAAATGATCTGCATTTTACAGTAACAAACAAGTGTTTTGCAAATTGTAATTTGGAAGACAACAATTAACAGGAGAAAAAAATTGATATGATATTAATAAAATGAAAGAGACAAGAGGTTTTGACTGAAGGTTTAAAATCTTTATTGGAGAAACAATGTGTAGCTATTACATATCATGAAGTTATCTTATTTCAACATAAGTATTTCATATATATACTTATAGACGCTGCTTCTTGCAATGCATACTGGATTGTTGTTAAATTTCGCTGGGCTGATATTTCGCGGTTGTCCCAGTGAGAACTAGTTAGCAGGTATTAATTTTCGCGCAACATTGACTTGTGAACATTCTATATTAACTATTTTCATACATTTGTATGTATTAACAAATATTTGTTGGGTATTTATTTTCGCACATGGTCTTGAATATAGCGAAAATAAACCCCACGCAAATATAACTATCTTTGCAGTATATAAGTACATACATTGGATTGTGGTTCTCGCAAGAGTATATTATAATCTGTGACGTTTTCGCTCTAAAGAGTTCAATAATTCGTTGTTATTATCAAATGTCAAATATTGTCCTCTCTTGGGCAATTCGATCCTACTTGTTCACTGGACACAGGGTACACTGAAGCGAAGTATAAAAAATAAAACAAGTATTGACAACTTACATTTACTACGATGAAGACAGGAGACCGATATCAAACATATATAATGTATAGTTAGCTTAATGAACTGTTAAATTATCTATATATGTATATATGCATTTTGTGTATAACGTACGTCGTCACAAATACATCATAACATCAGAAATGTTTCAACTTTACACTGGACAAATGACGTGTGTATTTTATAATACAATCAATAGATGTATATTTACATTTTATAGAATATTTGGAATTTTTCTATCGCAGAATAAATACTTTAGCAATATGTTCGTTGTTTGTGTTCTATAAAAGAAGGAAATGATAAAACTTGCATAAGGAATATGACCGAGTTCCGTAGCGGAAATACCACTAAACGAACGGACATGCTAACGTTAGGTAACACATGTATTAGTAGTGAGGGTCCTTTATACAGGAAAATGACTGGTCTGGAATCTCACCGATAAAGCTTGACAAGGGATGACCCACTTGGCAAAATATTTTGGTGAGAACCCCGCAATAGAAGAATTTTTCTAACAACTCAACGCAATGTTTTTTTTAAGCTTTTGCTATCGTCACAAATAAAGTTGTTTTTGATAGGTGAATATTGTATTCTTGGTTAATGGCAAGTTCATTCTTAATCTGAGTGTCTGGTGTTAATGAAAAACATTGTTTTTCGCGAGTTTAAATTTTCGTTGTTACCCCGGGTAATTCATGAATTAATCCATTGATCACGAATGATTTTTTTTTTTTACATTACATTGACGTAGATGATTTCAGGGGGAAATGTTGGTGCTTTTAATCCTCGAAACGATTGATCAACCTTACAAAACAGTTGACATAGGAAGTATTAATGGATACATGATCCGAAAATACATGGATTGGAAACCTTGTATACGTGTGCACCTCTTTGCAAAAAGCTCTGATTGATATGCTCTGCAGGTAGAATTTCAGTCCTCGAGGTTTGCCGTTATCCTGTATCAAATGTCTACATTATCAAGGCTCAGAATATTCTCACGTGTTTGATAATGATATCCCATATCTTAATTTAAATGATTCGCTAATGTATAATTTTGTTTTATTTCATCATTTGTTCAAGCCCATTTTCATTTTTCTCGTGTCCTTCATAGTTTCCTTACCATTGCCCTCTAGATAAATTGTTTAATTGTTTGTTTGCTTGTTTACTGGGTCTAATGCCCCATAAACAGCCAGTTTCCTTTTGAGGCGGAGTTTCCTTGTAGTAGTTGGTGACTACATCACCGACAACATACAGGAAGTCCGTGGCATGCCACAAAAGAAAAAGCATAGGGAAAAGTGTCTTTTACAAGGACACAAGCACAACAACACAGACCAAAATTTCGTATTCATAATATGTATTTATGTTTTGGTATTTTATTCCTTTCCCCAGAAAAAGGGAGGAAGAGAAAATAGCAATCTTTACAGAACTATCACGGTCATTGCTGACCAGTATAGCCATTATACTGATATGCACGTATTGACCGAGTCACCAGCTCTCGTCTGTACATTGTATCATTGTCTAGCCAGCTCCGTTATCTGTGATAACAATTTGTAAATAGCTTACTGGTTTCACGAGCGTGGTCGTATTCTAATGACCAGATGACCATTGACACGAGATAGTCCTATGATCGGCTCAACACCTGCCGGCCGTAACAAATACCGTTGATATCTTGTCGATAGAGTCTGGTAGAGTACTGATTGTACTGGTCAAATAATTTGAGATGACCGATATTAATTAACTTCCTTTGAGAGGCATTGTGTGAGGTACCATTTAAACCTAATTCCATTGTTGAGATATCTGATTTTTATATACTATTGTATACATTACCTCCCCGCCCCTTTTATTTGTTTTCTCCTTGGTAATGGTTTCGAATGTCCTGTCGCGAAGATGTAACAAGAACATTTAAAAAAAAAATATCAAATCATGTCAAAGCATGACAACATCTGTTTTAACACAGCCGTGATATGCGATAAAGATGAATGAAATAAGCTGTCAGCATAGTATATTTGAAATAGACAGACATTTTCTGACACCAACAGTGAAATCAAAGAGCTAATGTACTTAGTAAAATCTAAGAAAACTGTGTCCTTGCGTTTGGCTTGAAGCATGGTAGAAAACACAGAAAAATTCAAATGTTGGGACAAAAAAAAAAAGAGAAAAAAAGAAAGAAAAAGAAGAAACTTAAGGATCAGATAATCTAAGTTTGTAATCATAATTAACTTTGGGGAAAAGGATTTGATGAACAGCTATCAAAATCGTCTTCTAGAAGAATATGTCTCTATGGTTATCGTGAAGAACGTAGCTTTCGAAGTAAGGAGAATATAGTAAAAGCTATTTATTTTGCGCACATCAAGATTACCGCTAAAATAAGGATTACCGCTAAAATATGAACTTTTACAGTATGCAGAGTGTCAAGAGAAAGAGGATTAATTGAAATGCGTGATGCAGCCACACGCGAATCAGGCATTTGGTGACTGGGAATTGGTCGTCGGGGTCAAAATATCGTCGAACACGCATGCTTGTATAATGTTATTATAACAGGGAAGTGTTATCATGGTGATAAATATCTATAAGAAAGTTACTGACGTTGACCCTGTCTAGATGTAGATTAGATATCATATCCATCTCGTCTGACCTATATATGTTTGTGTATACGATCTGGGCTCAGTCGGGTGTCCGGCCGAAGTCCATGATTGACAGCATTATTGACATCATAGGGTAGCACGTGTTTACAGTCCAACGGGACGATTCCGGGCTGTCATACTAAAGTAGATTCGAGGTATGTGACTATTTTTATTTGTGACAATTTGCTGAAAAACATATACACTTGTACTAATAATTTACCCTACAAATTCCATACACCATTTTAATTAAAGGTGCTCGTTGATATATCTGGTGGTTGTTTTGTCCCCACACTTGTTCCCGTTTTGGGACAACCTTGGTTTTAAATCGAGGCTCATGACGGTTAATGATGGTTTTCCCTCAGATCCTGTTGTTGTTTTTCATTTAGCTTTGACGTCTCCCGAGCAAGTTCATATTGTTTTCTTCCTTTTTTGTTTTACTGTCTCCCCAGTTCCTGTTGTTGTCTTTCCTTTTGTTTTGGTGTCTCCCCAGTTCATGTTGTTGTCTTTCCTTTAGTTTTGGTGTCTCCCCAGTTCATGTTGTTGTCTTTCCTTTTGTTTTGGTGTCTCCTCAGTTCCTGTTGTTGTCTTTCCTTTTGTTTTGGTGTCTCCCCAGTTCCTGTTGTTGTCTTTCCTTTTACTTTCTTTTCTCCTCAGTTCCTGTTGTTGTCTTTCCTTTGGTTTCGGTGTCTCCTCAGTTCCTGTTGTTGTCTTTTCTTTTGTTTTGGTGTCTCCACAGTTCCTGTTGTTGTCTTTCCTTTTGTTTTGGTGTCTCCCCAGTTCCTTTTGTTGTCTTCCCTTTTACTTTCTTTTCTCCTCAGTTCCTGTTGTTGTCTTTCCTTTAGTTTTGGTGTCTCCACAGTTCCTGTTGTTGTCTTTCCTTTTGTTTTGGTGTCTCCTCAGTTCCTGTTTTTGTCTTTCCTTTAGTTTTGGTGTCTCCTCAGTTCCTGTTGTTGTCTTTCCTTTAGTTTTGGTGTCTCCTCAGTTCATGTTGTTGTCTTACCTTTTGTTTTGGTGTCTCCACAGTTCCTGTTGTTGTCTTTCCTTTAGTTTTGGTGTCTCCACAGTTCCTGTTGTTGTCTTTCCTTTTGTTTTGGTGTCTCCACAGTTCCTGTTGTTGTCTTTCCTTTCGTTTTGGTGTCTCCTCAGTTCCTGTTGTTGTCTTTCCTTTTGTTTTTGTGTCTCCTCAGTTTCTGTTGTTGTCTTTCCTTTTGTTTTGGTGTCTCCTCAGTTCCTGTTGTTGTCTTTTCTTTTGTTTTGGCGTCTCCTCAGTTCTTGTTGCTGTCTTTCCTTTTGTTTTGGTGTCTCCTCAATTCCTATTGTTGTGTTTCCTTTTGTTTTGATGTCTCCTCAGTTCCTGTTGTTGTCTTTTGTTTTGTTGTCTCCTCAGTTTCTGTTGTTGTCTTTCCTTTTGTTTTGGTGTCTCCTCAATTCCTATTGTTGTGTTTCCTTTTGTTTTGGTGTCTCCTCAGTTCCTGTTGTTGTCTTTCCTTTTGTTTTGATGTGACCTCAGTTCCTGTTGTTGTCTTTCCTTTTGTTTCGGTGTCTCCTCAGTTCCTGTTGTTTTCTTTCCTTTTGTTTCGGTGTCTCCCCAGTTCCTGTTGTTTTCTTTCCTTTTGTTTTGGTGTCTCCTCAGTTCCTGTTGTTTTCTTTCCTTTTGTTTCGGTGTCTCCTCAGTTCCTGTTGTTTTCTTTCCTTTTGTTTCGGTGTCTCCTCAGTTCCTGTTGTTTTCTTTCCTTTTGTTTCGGTGTCTCCCCAGTTCCTGTTGTTTTCTTTCCTTTTGTTTTGGTGTCTCCTCAGTTCATGTTGTCTTTCCTTCTATTTTGGTGTCCATGCAGTTTTTCTCCTCAGTTCTTGTTGTTGTCTTTTCTTTTGTTTTGGTGTCTCCCCAGTTGTCTTTTTGTGTAAGTGTCTCCTCAGACCCTGTCGCTGTCCTCCGGCTTGTACATGTGTCTCTAATCACCAGTTTGTTGTCTTATTTTATTTCACTTAAAAATTCTGTTATACTTTCATCCTCTTACCTTAGACACAGTTGCCTTCACAACCGTAAATCTTTTCAGGTGTAAGTCATAGTCATAGATTTTTTTAACGCTATTATTATTGTCTATTGTCAATTATACAATAATTAAAACATAATGTACACTGATTAATTTCAAATATCAAATATATCAATTTTATCAAAGGGGATGTGTTTTATATTTACACGTTTCATAAATTTTAGTGTGTATTTTTCTTCTTCATCATTACCTTTGTGATAAATGTTTTATTTAATATGTTAACATTCTATTTTTTTTTTACAGAATTGATTAAACGACAGCAGACTATATGGATCTAAAAATAATCCTAATCACTGCTATAATTGTTCTCTATAAAGGTAAGTCTTTATCTATGTCAGAACAATTTATCTCTTTGAAGACAAGATCATAAACATGATATTCTCCTAACATGGTTGTCAGACCCCTTGGCGATCGGTTGCTTAACCCTAAGATGGTCTTACGCTTTTTTAAGGTGCTAATATCTTTTGCGTAACCCTAAGTTGGCATTACTCTTTTAAAAGGTGCTAATATCTTTGTACTTTGGTCGACCATTTTGGATATGACAGTAGATGTAATTTGTTGTGCAGACAAGGTTGTGGCCTTTGTTGTTTTGTTTGTTACAACCGATAAATAATAAACAATAAATACGTATATAGAGAACGTTTAATGTAATTTAGTGATAATAGATATCTCATGAGTTTAGCTTGTGATAGTAGTTTAGAAAAACATTACCACACACGAGTTTCTGTTGTCGTTTTTTTTTTTTTCTTTCTTTGGTTTTTTTTTGTTTTGTTTTGTTTTTTTGTTTTTTTGTTTTTAATAAAGCTAGCAATGCTGATACCGTCCTAGTATTCTTGAATCTGTTTTTTTTTATTGATAATTTTTTTTATATAGTTATTTATTTTCAGCGTTTTATTTATTTATTTAGGCAGTAAAAGTGTCATTTGCACTTGTGCAAACTAACAAAAGAGTTTTTTTTTTTTTTACAATGATTTGAAAACTAAATCTTTGTTTATTTCACGATTTTTGGTATTTCACTGACAAAAAAATGTTATAACAGTTGACATTTCATAACGTTAAGGTAATCGGGAAACATGTCTCATAAATAAAAATTAATTAACATATATATTGTTGCCACCATTGTTCAATGTAGAAGTAGAAGGGTCTAAGTATATAAACAAACAAATAACAAAAATCTGGATGTCATATTTTATTTATGGCTAAGGTCAGGTTTGAAAGTCAAGACGTCATACAATGCAAAAACTGGAAAAACAACGGAGATAGACTGATTTGACTTATTGATTTAAGGGCATTGTTAGTGTCAATATGCCCCCTCCCCCCTCTTTGTTAATTCATATTTACTTAAAGGTTGTTTGTTTATTTTGTTTCACACTCCTCTCATTTTACTTCGACATACCCCCCTTTTTGGGGTTTTTATTTATTTATTTTTTTTTTTTTTGGCTGACACTCTTCTGTCTTTTCTAATATTCTCCATATCGATCTGTTGCCTGTGTAAATGGAGTGGTGTCTGTAGTCTGAATCCCACGTCCTTATCTTACATATATACATTTAATAGTATTTCTATACCTGTAACAATGATCCATGCTTTGTTCTTCTCTAGCTGAAATACAATTCCATCTTATCTTATTTTGGCATAAATGAGTTGTCACCCATTGTTGTATCATTTATATTTGTGACAGTGAGATTTGCATACGCCCGGTCGATCCAGAAGAGGAGCGTGTTCCAGTTGTGTGACCTTATACAGTTCCATAGTCAGATATCCTGTGTTACTGTCAACGATTATGGCTGTTTTTGTGGCTTGGGACAACATGGACATCGTCCGCTTGACAATATAGATAGGTAATTATATGTAGACTTTTTTCGGCATGTATAATAATCTTTTGGCCCCGGATATGACGCGACAGGTGGCGATACTGGTTAAGATGAAGTACATGTATGTGATTGGTCAATGTGGCGGTAAATGCAAAATGCAGATATGCAGTTAAAAACGAAACGAAAAGTTAAGATTGAATGCAAGCTGAATAAGTGGATGTATCTTTACAAATGACACATTAATCAAATTATATTCCTGATTTAAATACAGTCTTTTTATCACCAAAAATGATTCTAAATGATATAATTTTGTTATCCGTGCTAAAACGCATTAGTTTGTTAATTTATTTATCAAGCAGTTTTGCATTATAACCACCAGCATTAAAACTATGACGTTTATCCATTTCTTGTTTATTATTGGTTCATCGATTATATGTTTATGAATAACATATCTTCAAAGTACAAGAGTTCCGCTGTCGTTCTATGTCGCTTTAGATAATTCAAAACAAAAATGAAGTTCCCCCTACGCTTCATCCTTCTGACTGATTTTAGCTGAGTCTGTCTTTTAAAATGTCTTGGTGTGCTGTAGCCCGACCAGGGGGGTTTACATATAGGTAGGTAGGTAGTGCTGAACTTTTTTTTATTTATTTTTTTTTTATTATTCAGTTCTGAAAACAGATTTTCAACTTCAATACAAAAGCAAACCAGGATATAAACTGTTTGGAAACCATTATGTATTTGTGTGATCTTAATCAATAGAAATACAAACTACCCTTATTTGGGTTTACGAGACTTAAATATCCGAAACGGTCAAGTCATTTAAAAAAAAAAAAAAAAAAAAGTATTATTTTTCACAATAAAATTTTCTGAGTAGAACTAGGTACATTTTTCTGGGCCGGGCGGTTTACCCCAAACCAACTATATTTTTGTTTTGGCTTGAACTATTTGGAAGCAGTTGATATAGATAGATACTTATAATAATTTTTGATAAGATAAAAGAAAAGCTCACAGCATAATTGTACTATTTAGCGTCTTAATCTGACAGCTTAGATTCTAATGGCAAAAGGAAAAACATCAATTTAGCAGTTTGTACGGCCTCTGTCCAGATTCTATCAAACGACAAACTGCGATATCGCAATATTATCATATTAAAATATTACATGGAAGATTAGTATATCGGCAGTCAACCGATTATTTTGGTATTTTTTCTCTAGTTTTAGTTTTTTAAACATATATTTATAAAACAATTGTCATTGATGTAGAACTTTTCTCAAATACATTTCTTTGTCGCCAAGCTTTCGATATCGTTGCACATTTTTCAGACAAGTGAATCTTTTTAGGAATTTGAGTTTATAAGTTTGCTAAAACCCTTGTTATTTGAGTATTTCTAATACTTTTTGGTAATAAATGGTTTATTTAAATGAACAGTAAATGTCTGTAAAGAGAACGTTTAAGGATTTATTTTGGTACAAAGGCGGAGCTCGCAATCGCAACAGCTCGGTCGATTCCGTCAAGGCTCGTTCCCTTAACGGAATCAGCCGAAAAGCTACGACGGACATATAGCCCTAGGTTCTAATTCAAAGAGCGTGCATTTTATGTTTGAATCTGCTGAATATCGACAAGGCTCGGAACATTGACGGACTTTTCCGAGTTGTTACGATTGACAAACGCTCAAGCGTTTCATATTTATGATATAATTCTAATAAACCAATACTGCTGTCATTTTACGAGTGCCAATGAATTAAGTAATTCGATGAAGCGAACGTGACATTTGTCAGATTCCTTTTAAGTGTATTATGGGTATGACCTCGCAATTTCATTTCCAGGTGTTGTTACGAACATGATAATTGTTATGGAAACCTGAGCAGGTGTTACTGGTACATCCCACAGCTATTCCACTACTGGTATTCCTGTGACCACGCAATGAACACGTGTTCGTGTACAGGTAATATATATATACTGTTATCTACATTACCACATACACTAGTTTTCAGAATTAATCCCTAGAGATTGTCCTCGCAACAGTCAGAGTCATGTAATCGGATAGGCAGCAACACTTACAATAAAAATTCTCTCATTCATATACAAAAAGTATTATCTTACACATTAAAACAGAAATGGTAATGTTAAACGATTTCCTTTCCTTTTGTTTTGGTGTCTCCACAGTTCCTGTTGTTTTTCCTTTGTTTTGGTGTCTCCACATTTCCTGTTGTTTTTCCTTTTGTTTTGGTGTCTCCTCGGTTCCTGTTGTTGTCTTTCCTTTTGTTTCGGTGTCTCATCAGTTCCTGTTGTTGTCTTTCCTTTCGTTTTGGTGTCTCATCAGTTCATGTTGTTGTCTTTCCTTTCGTTTTGGTGTCTCATCAGTTCCTGTTGTTGTCTTTCCTTTTGTTTCGGTGTCTCATCAGTTCCTGTTGTCTTTCCTTTTGTTTTGGTTTCTCCCCAGTTCCTGTTGTTGTCTTTCCTTTCGTTTTGGTGTCTCACAGTTCCTGTTGTTGTCTTTCCTTTTGTTTTGGTGTCTCATCAGTTCATGTTGTTGTCTTTCCTTTTGTTTTGGTGTCTCATCAGTTCATGTTGTTGTCTTTCCTTTCGTTTTGGTGTCTCATCAGTTCCTGTTGTTGTCTTTCCTTTTGTTTTTGTGCCTCAATTGATGATGTTGTCTTTCCTTTAGTTTTGGTGTCTTCTCAATTAATGATGTTGTCTTTCCTTCAGTTTTGGTGTCTTCTCCATTCAAGGTGTTGCCTTTCCTCTTGTTTTGGTGTCTCTTCAATTTTTCGGTTGTTTTTGCCTTTAAATTTTATTTCTTAAACAGGTCTATAAGGTCCATATGTTCGGCCTTACTGTATACAATAATATATATTATTTGTTCTGTTTCAGATAACTGGCCATGTCAACACGATGTTTGTGAATGCGACCTACAATTCGCTCGATGTTTAAAAGACGCTTTTAATAGTACGGAGTATAACTTAGCTTACAAGAATTATAAGTTATCACGTTGTGTATGACAGTAACCATGGATACGGATTTAAAAATTCGTACTACCTCAAGCCGTGAAGGAGAGATCTTGGATACAGACAAAGATATTGCAACAAATTTGAAGCCGTAAACTGCTCTCTTATTATCAGACTCAGGATTCAAATTGTTCTACATTTTTGCTTAGAATTGGGTACAATTATAAGTTTGTGACAAGGCGGCGTATGTCCTCTATGTAAAACTTGCAGAATCGATTTGACGTCAACCATGCATAGGTTTGACGTCATTCAACCATGTGACGTCATAATTGACCTATATTTATTGAGAGTATCAAAGAATCGAGATTTATGACAAAAATTATCGAGCAACAAAACTCTTTACATTTTGCTACAGGGATAATATAATAAGAACGGTTGAAAAATAATGAACAATGTGTTTTTGTTATTGTTTACATCAAGCAGAATTTCTTTTGTATTGTTGAATAAACAATTGCGTCGCCGAATCTGGCTGCAACAGACAAAACTACACAGTACTATCTGTTTATGATAAGAATCCTTGATGGTTATATGATAACTGAAATACCTTAGACTCTGCTTGACGGGAATCAACATGTTGTTTGTTTATCCTATGAGAAAAAAAACTATTGTTTACTTAACAATGTATGAATATAAACCTAAAATCACTGCCGGGAAGTTATCCGTTGTCTTAAGTGTCAGTTTGGTTCATGTTCATTTTTTGACGACAAGTTTTGTTGTAAATCCTCTGACAACTAATCACATATATACTGTAGTTAACATAGCACCTAACGTATCCTGTCTATCTATAGACAACAGATAGACACGGCTCTTTACAACACAAATTTCAACTGGATTCATGTTATTGACGAGGACAAAAACAAAAAACAAACAAACAAACAAACAAAATGAAAAATCAGAAAAAGCTATTTTAACATGATAATTTTTCTTTTCATAATTTTGGAAAATGAAAAAAACAAACAAACAAAAAAAAAAAAAAAAAATCCCACGTAATTACAGCCAAAGGGAGAGAGCTCGTAGTGTTCACAAGTTAAGCTTTTAACGCTATCAAATAGACCACTATGAATTGAAAAGCTGTGCAAAACCGAATACATTCAGAAGCCTATCCCCAAAAAAAGTTGTAATTATAAAGTGTTTCGTGAAATGCAGAGAAATCTACTTATCTACATGTGTGACAATATGCAACTTTGATACTGATTATTTAGTGACGCGGCAAGCTCTAGGATAAATGACGTCCGATTCAAATGGTGAAAGAGGCGCCTAATGTGGGAACTCCATGTGAAGAAACTTCGTGGTTTTCTGGGGTAATGTAGAACATCAAACAATCACCGTCATCAGATGATGATGCTGACTCAGATGATGATGATGATGATGATAGTGATGGTGTCCTAATGTTAATTTTCTCCCTCTGATTATAAAATAACATAATAATTTAGATTTGTATATACCGCTATGTTATAGCAACATAGCCCCCTCGTTGCGTTTCACAAATTACTATCCGTAGAAACTCGACCTATTGCAACCAGCCAGTGACTTTTTCAACTCCTTGGAGACAAACAGCCGGAGCTGCCATCTCAGTACTAATACAGCTTACACACGACATTTCTTGCACGGCCCTACCACATACTCATTCACAGCCGACTGGAACACATCAGAGTAAAGTATCTCGTTCAAGGATACAACACAGCGCCCGTTCCGGGACTCGAACTAGCGATCCTTCGGTTACGTAGCCAGGCGCCCTACCACTAGACCACGGTGTCCTGATATAATTAGCATACAGCTGCAGATACAAATTCTTGTAATTATCAGATAATGACATTAAACTTCATTTTGCGTGTCACACGTTGTTCATTGATTAGGACAAACTAGCGTGTCTTAGAGATACTAGAGGATTGATACCGGGCTAGGACTAGCCAATGATTATTAGAATACCTTGTTTCTCGGCATAGTCCATACGAGTTTGTGGTTATATTGTAAAACATTGCGACTTCCTGAGTGAGCATGTAAAGGAGAGGTAACTCCTACGAGCTTGAGGTTTATCTGTTGTCGGCCGTAAATACTTCAGCGGATGCTGCATACAGGTGTTTGACTGTCAGTCTAAACATACCACTTTTTTCGTTATAAAGCGGAAAAAAGTAGCTTTGTTGTACAGACGGTACATAATATCAATCATATAACAGACATATCTTGCAATGGCGTTTTTTGCGGGGTTTATCGCCTAATGAACAGCCAGGGTCACTTTGAAGGGCGGGGTCTTCATGTAGCAGTTGGTGACTACCTCAATGAACAACATACAGGAGGCTCGTCGGATGCCGTCCAGAGAAAGTAGGGTAAATTGTCTTGATCAAGGACACAACCACGACAACACAGACCGGTCCGTTTCTCAGATTTCCGAGAAAAATAAACTAGCAAGATTCGAACCACGCACTTGGGATATCCACCTAGAGGTTACGTGTTAAGTGCTCTAACCGACTGAATTATCGCGGACCCTAGTAAGTAAAATAAAATAAAATAGAGGCGATTGTGGTCAAACTTTGTATCACTGGCGCTGAACAAGCATAGCATTTGATTTCAGTTAAGCTTTCAACGTTGAGAGTACAAACAGAAAATAAAAGTGTTAGGAACTGATTTTGGTACGCAAGGATTGGAATAGAACAATGAGGGGTGGGTGCGGGGGATGCTAGGACGAGATGACCATAGATATGTATATTAAAACCAGCTCTGTGTTTGAAATCAATATGTATTTACCTACAAATATTATCAGGAAAAAAAAACTCTTTCGAAGATAGCAGGCACTAACTTTTCTCTAGATAAAATCGTGTATCCAATCTGCCTTTGTACAGATAACACAGTAAAAAGTTAATTTACATTATCCAGAAGGAGGCTCTGCACTTAAAGACCCCAAAATCAGCTGATGTGAAGTCACGTCACATCGAGACTGATACAACCCTGCTTCCGAGAAAATACGTGGTTTGAAACGCCTGCTTTCTGTCGGGGCTGTGGGGTTTCAAGCCATATGTCTACAAATATGTTTTTATTGACACGAACACAGACAAGACTTAAGTACTTAAAAAGCATCTTGTCGATATCCGCGCTGACGTAAGCAAGCAACTGCGTGTAAGCTGTCCAAACTTGTAATGTCGAAACAATTTATGATCCAATCTGCCTTTTTCTCTGTCGTCAGCATTATTTTTGAATACCTAAGCGGTCAGCTAATTAGGACTGGACTACAGGATGTTTACCAGTCTATCTGTAATTCTCAACAATTTTTAGCTTTCCGAAAAGCTAAGATGGCTACCAACTGTGTTATTTATCAGTAAGCAATTATGGTAAAGTTTGATATAGATGGGTATACTGAGGCTCGTGTAGTTATACTGAGAATTTATTCACAAGAGATATAATTTGGTGTGAAGTGTGTCCACAACTGTTAACCTATTGGTCAGGTGGTACTGTATAATTTCTCACACACGCATATCTCTCTGATTTTATCGATTTCCGACCATAAGCAAACAACAGCGCCACCGTGCGTTTAATGGTAGAACAATGTCAAACAATCCTGTATGAACATTCGGATCTCTCTGATTTCATCAATAACATTTTTATTGCAATTGATTTTACCATTTGTACCTCTGTAGTGACATCACAGACAGCAGGTAACCAATCACTGCTTATAAAACATACTAGCGAGCCAATCAAAGTTTATTAAAGATTATTTATATTCACGGGAAACCCCCACAGTATAGCTGGTACCGTGACCAGATATAATGATTGTGATGGTAGCAAACTTGCTTAGACATTTATCGCAAAAACCACAAGTAAATTGGTTACATATTCACGATCCAAGGGTTCTACTCTCTTTAAATCTACTCGTGTCTCAGCAATAGTCCTTTTATTGATTCATATAAACATGGGTAATCGAAAATCGCAAACAGGAAATTCTCTTTGAAGATTACAATGACGTTATATAATATGACGTATACATTTATCTTTGAGTCTCACAGTCTGACATTGATGTAAGTCAGGCGTTATAATGTGTATTGTGTGGGACAATGTATCAGTCTTAAAAACCATACAAGTTATAAATTATTGTTAACGTTTTTATACAGTTCTTTAACTCGGTAACCCACTATCCATTAGGTCAATGTCGTGAGGTCAAGATCGTGAGGTCAAGGTCGTAACGTCAAGGTCGCAAGGTCAAAGCCGTAAGGTCGAGGTCGTAAGGTCGAGGTCGTAAGGTCAAGGTGGTAAAGTCAAGGTTGTAAGGTCAAGGTCGCAAGGTCAAGGTCGTAATGTCAAGATCGTAAGGTCAATGTCTTAAGGCCAAGTTCACAACATTTAGAGCACAATCTCAGACCGTTTTCAGCCTTGACAAGAAGTGATATTAATGTATATTGTCGCATTCGGAATCTGTCACTTGTGTATGTTAGAGTATTGTATCACGTCATTTTGTCCGTCCATCACCGTAAGTTGTTTTTATGTTTAGTTTTGAGTAATAATAAATATAAGCTGGACGCAGCACGTGCTCGACATTGTATACTGTAATACACAGCTACATGTAAGCGATCCCCACATAAAACATGTAAGATTTATATAATGTTCCAACTTCGCACCCCAGGGGCAAGTGCGTAATACCTTATTAATAAGAAATCAACGGGTTTTCGAAATTAGACGTGGGATGCAACTACGATAATGTTCGTACTAAATCAAAGGTTAATGTTCGATATGTAACTATGGATAAACATATTTATATGACGTATTTGCACCAATAAAGCATATATGCTATCCATCCCTATACATACATTGTATAATCTACTTTCTCCCCCCCCCCCCCCCCCCCCCCCCCCCCCACCTCCCCTTTCATAAATATTTAGATACATGTACAATACTTATTAGTAATTTCAATGAAGGGAGTAGCGTTTAAACTAACCGCAAGTTACCACGTGTAAGGTATACGTAGTACACATCCGTATACTGAAATAAATTCTTCCTGTCTTTAAACCTTTTACCATTTTTTACTGTAGTAGACAAATATAGGAGAACATTGGAGAAGTCTATGAGGTGGTATAAGATATCTTTTTAGCAATGGATGTCAGGCGCACTTGAGGCGACGATTTGATATGAGAGATATGTGAGCATCCTATCAAATTAATCTGTTTTGTGTTATTTTCAGCAAAAGTACAAGGTCATAGAACTTGTATGAGGTCACAAAACGGACTTGTCTGATAGCCAAATCTTGAACATATACTAACGTTCCTGGAGGTCACGGGCACTTGTACACTGTGTAAGCTCGCGGACTACATTCTAAGCCGGACGGCCGGGCGTAACAAGATGAGCTATCTCCGTTCCACCTATCTACGAGATCACCGTATACTGTTCATATACATCTCACAGTTTTGACTTTTGATGTTTCCGATCCCTGAGAGCTAGTTAAGGAGTTGTTGACTGCTAATACGATCCATTGAAATTAAAGTTTAATCTGACCTCCGGGGTGTTTAGTTTGTTAAGATGTTAATAAGCTTTAAAGTAAAGAATAAATATATCACATATCCTACACATCAGATAGCGTCAGGATTTAAAAGACGATCCCGTAAAGACAAATACTGAACAAAGGTCAAACAATTTCACAGCTAACCAGCGGCGCTCCTTAGAACTCTCACATCATTGTATTTAATTTAAATAAAAGTATGTAAGAATTCTGATGAATCGGGGATATATTCCAACTTGGTCAATTATATTTGAGATATACAGTTGGCAAAACGTACCTGATAACTAGACAGGCAAAATTCCTTCAAGTGAATTTCACATGAATTTCACATGAATTTCACATGAATGTTTTTCATATGAATTTCACGTGAAAATTTTCATGTGAATTTCATGTGAAAAAAATTACGTGAATTATGTGATATGTATTATTCTGTTTAATGTCCTATAGCAGGCACCGGTTTTGGAAGTGGAGAAAGGCCGGGGTACCCAGTGAAATACCACCGGCCAACGTTCAGTACCAGGGAACTGCTCAACGTGGAATTCGAACTCGTGACCCAGAAATGGGAGACGAGTGAAAAAGTGTCGGGACACCTTAACCAGATCAAAACTGTGTAACTAAGATCAGAATAAAACGGAGGATTCCGTATTTTATTTACACCATTTTTCATGAGCAACTAAATTATTCCCGTAAACAATATTAAAATTTGGAATTTTGAAAAGAAATTTTGTATGCATCTGTAGTATACAACCCCAAATTATGAACCATATATTAATACATGTTATGTCTATATATCATCAGATTACGTGTTACATACGAATGTTCTACTTTTAGGACATGTGCATTTTTAGTTAGTGCAAACGGGGGGGGGGGGGGGGGGGGGGGGGGGGGGGGGGTGCGATGCCTACACTTCACAGTGTAATATGCATTGACATGTGAATATGCAGATGTTAGTTAACGTCATAAACCACCAACAGAAAAAGCAGTTTGTCTAGGGTTCGTAATATAGTCTTTCCATGTCTACAACACGAGCTACAACATAACATGGAGCACGAGCTTGTTTTATTCTTAAAATATCTTTTGAAACCAAACCAAACGTCATAGATATGCGTTTGGTGTTGACAATGATTTGTCTATACGAGAGACGAGAAAGTTTGGCGGGAAAATGGCCGTCTGCCACGAGAAGAACAATGATACGTAGAGAATATGGAATTTAACCAGACAAGATGATGTATGTAAACAAATGACAGCTTACTACTCGTCCGGTTGTAAGTACATAACAAATGGAGAATTCGTATACTTCCGGCACGGTACTGCACGTGAGGTGAGCACATGAACGAATCTTGTCTGATGTTGCAAATGTCGAATTACAGTCATAAAATAGGACTTTGGTGTTGTTTTACTGTTTCAAGAAGACGTAATCATCAAAAATGTATACAAAGAGGGGTAGGAGGTAGGGGAGGGGCGTAGATTCAGCAAAAAGGATTCACGTATCATAAACAATTTTATATACCGTCTGCAATGGAATCTTTTTGAGGGGAAAATTTGTACGAAATTCGTGTCGTTTCAAGTCCGAGATCGCCGATAGATATAATCCAAATATACAAATATACTATGATCGTTTTAAGTTGCATCTTATTGCAAAACGTTTCAGAACAAACAATATAGATTTTGCTATTTTTGTCTTTTCTGGTCGCCATTGCATGCCTCTTCGTTTTGTGATTACGTGCTAGGCAAGAATATCTCAGATTATATTTCTACGTAGACAGATATTTTTAACGTGTGTTATGAGCTCTATCTACACTGATAAGACGAATACGTCTGTCTTAATTCTTGAAAAAATAAAGACATTGATGCCGGATTTTTTTTCTCTTTGGCGTTTTTTTTCTGTAGTCATATAAAACCTGGGTTTCCCGATGCCTTGCTGATAATCATCCATGGTAAACAGCTCGGATGTCCATGTTATTCGTGGCTATGCATTATGTAAAATGAATTGAATTATTTTTTTCTGGGTTTGTTTAAATTCCTTGATAACAATTATACACTGCACTTCTCCGAAAATTTATCTCGGTTGCTAACCTCCGGTTGTCCAAGGACACGGTCAATTATCACGAGTAAACTTGTCTCTATTGTTTTCATCAACCTAAATAGTACTTGAATATTATAAAAATGGCATCAGTACCCTCTTATATATTGCATGTTATTTAAACAACAAAAACTGCCACGAGGTGACACCAAAGCAAAGATAAAGCAAGAACAGGATTTTGGGTGACACTAAAAACAACAGGAAAGACAAAAACAGGAACGTAGGAGACACTAAAACAAAAGGAAAGACAACAACAGGAACTGAGGAGACACTAAAACAAAAGGAAAGACAACAACAGGAACTGAGGAGACATCGAAAGAAAAGGAAAGACAACAACAGGAACTGTGGAGACACCAAAACAAAAGGAAAGACAACAACAGGAACTGTGGAGACACCAAAACAACAGGAAAGACAACAACAGGAACTGAGGAGACACCAAAACTAAAGGAAAGACAACAACAGGAACGTAGGAGACACTAAAACAAAAGGAAAGACAACAACAGGAACTGAGGAGACACCAAAACAAAAGGAAAGACAACAACAGGAACTGGGGAGACACCAAAACTAAAGGAAAGACAACAACAGGAACTGGGGAGACACTAAAACAAAAGGAAAGACAACAACAGGAACTGAGGAGACACCAAAACAAAAGGAAAGACAACAACAGGAACTGAGGAGACACCAAAACCAAAGGAAAGACAACAACAGGAACTGAGGAGACACCAAAAACAACAGGAAAGACAAAAACAGGAACTGGGGAGACACCAAAACGAAAGGAAAGACAACAACAGGAACTGAGGAGACACCGAAACGAAAGGAAAGACAACAACAGGAACTGAGGAGACACTAAAACAAAAGGAAAGACAACAACAGGAACTGGGGAGACACCAAAACTAAAGGAAAGACAACAACAGGAACGTAGGAGACACTAAAACAAAAGGAAAGACAACGACAGGAACTGAGGAGACACCAAAACAAAAGGAAAGACAACAACAGGAACTGAGGAGACACCAAAACAAAAGGAAAGACAACAACAGGAACTGAGGAGACACTAAAAACAGCAGGAAAGACAAAAACAGGAACTGGGGAGACACCAAAACTAAAGGAAAGACAACAACAGGAACTGAGGAGACACCAAAAACAACAGGAAAGACAAAAACAGGAACTGGGGAGACATCAAAACAAAAGGAAAGACAACAACAGGAAGTGTAGAGACACCAAAACAAAAGGAAAGACAACAACAGGAACTGAGGAGACACCGAAACGAAAGGAAAGACAACAACAGGAACTGAGGAGACACTAAAACAAAAGGAAAGACAACAACAGGAACTAAGGAGAGATCAGTTTGTAATCAAGTAGAGGTTAACTTACATTGTTAACAGCCTATCATTCTATTAGGCTATATAGAAATTTGATTCGATGGCATTTGAAGAGTGTCCTCGCTTTTCACATAACGCGAGTCTATGATACAATGACATTAAGAATGTTCCCGAAATATCGTTATCATTAATGACATATAAATAATAATATGATAATACAACAGCATACATATAAAAGAAGGATGAAACGGCAGTACAGTATGATGCATTTTCATAATCATGGTTTGGTAATGTTTGTTTTGCTGGGTTTGTCGCCCCTGAATAGCCAGGTTAAATTTGAGTCGAGGTCGCCTTGTAGTAGTTGGTGACTACCCCACTTAACAACACATGAGAAACCCGTCGCACACCATCTAGAGAAATAAGGATAAAGTATCTTGCCCAAAGACAAACCACGACAGCACAGACCGGTCCGTTTCTCAGCTTTACGAGAAACACAAACCGACACGGGTAGGGATTGTTGAACCACACACCTCGGATCTTCATCCAAGGTTCTGTGGCTGGCACTCTTAACCGTCTGAGCTATTGTGGCCCCTTACCTTAGCTTACTGGCTGATACAAATAAATAAGCATGCTATCATGAACTTCACATGACTCTGACGTAGTACACTACTTCTTTTTCATTGACCTCGGTATATACTGTATGTAAATTATAATTGCATGCTCAAAGATTATACATATCATTACATGTGTGTCGATGGAGCAATCCTTAGGTCAACAAGAATGATGAATTTCGAATGGAAAAGATTAAAATACTGATTCGAGAACGAGCATCATAATGCCATTAGAAGTCTTCGTCATTACCGGCAAGATCGTTGAAAAAAGATTCGGAAAAGGAAAAAAAACTGTTAATTTTATCCAGCGGAAAACATTAGTAGGGGGCGCTACAAAAATTATTGCAAAAAGGGGATGAGGTGGATCGCTCAGATTGTTCCAGGGAATCCGGAGGAAAGAGTGATGTGGTATCGGAATGGAAACCACTTCTTACGAACAATACAGGATCCAGTGTAGGACATAGAGAGCGATAAGGATCGTATCGGCCGGATGGGAGGCGTTAACGCCTGTAATAACGGCATTAATTTTAATATACAAGCATTAGGTCTGACCTTGTAATGGGAAGCCTACATTAGAGTTTACCTCTTCCGGTAACGAGCCCCAAAAAAATCCCAGTATCGTCGCTCCTACCTGGCAAAGGCATGCCTGCCTTACTTTTAAAACCACCCTCTGATTCAAAGGTAATGAGAATTGTTTTTATGACAATTTCCTCCCAAGAATTTTTACAAAACAAAAAACATTAGAATATATACAGTAATTTTACCTACTAAAGTTTCCATTGACGCTCTATGTGGCCGACTCGGCAGGAACATAATCAGAGGTATGTCAGAAACGCTTGTTTATTTATCTACCAAATGTATATATTTGCTTTTTAATCAGCAGGCAATAAAATGGATATTTCCTGCACGTCTAGAGAATAAGTACCATACTTAAATAAACATCAACTCTAATGATTCCGTAAATTCCCAGACCACATATCGTTTCCATTTTTATAGCGCGCAATCAACTTTCTTATAACACAAATAGACAAATTGAGATAAAGTTAACTTGATAAAAATAAATAAATAAAAAATAAATAAAAAAAAATATATAAAAAATTATAAAAATTACGAAATCTTCTTATTTACATTCTTATTTAAAATGCTATAGTTTTTTTTAATCACATAGTAATTATCAACGAAAGAAAAGCGAAAAAATAAAAACAAAAAAAAAAAAAGTTTCTTCGCTCGTTTATCTTCCAGTGCCAAGGCATTTTTATGAGTGCTATAATTAAAACTTAAAATGATTTAAACAATACTGCTTCACGTTCCCCATTTCCACTCCAACGTCCACTACGGACGATGAAAAATAAAAAAAGGGAAATAGTTAACACAGGGAAGTATATATATCGCTATGAAGAAGAGAAGATTATTTTAGATAATATTTAGATATGTTGTCTAAACTGGGGAGCGAATTTGGAGTGCCATATGTGTACTTGCATTGTAGTGTATGTGTGTTGTAAATATGTTATGTACATATACATGTATGTATTGTTTTAAACCGATGAGTCGTATGACTCAATGTAATTAAGAACTTTGAACTACTTATGCGGGAGTAATCCTCCCTACTTTCGAAAGTTCAAAACATTCGTGATCGAACTCATTTCCGCACTGAACCTTTGAAAACCAATACCAAACCAACTATTTCAATCAACGTTGAAAGTATAGTCAACATGGCGTGATTTTGCAGTCATGTTATCCGTGTATGGAGACAATTTACCTGGCCATTTCACTTTTTAAAATGTCTTGTACAGGAACTTCGTTATCGTATCACTTCCGGTCCGTTTTACCGACACCGGAAGTGACCAGTTATGTTTCCGTGAACATGCCTTTTAGCGCGGAACATCGGGCAGGAAGCATCAGTTACATTTTAAATAACTTGCCAAATTATCACAGCCTGGGTTTTCCTCTCCGTCCGTCTTGTACGTACGTATATGTGCGTACGTAACAGAGAAGTTTATTTCAATAATAGCTCACCACCATATAGATAATAGCGTATCGCCTCCGGCAGCCCATAATTTGCATAACAAAAATGAAAATAAATATCCCGTGAGAGGACCCTTAATGCCCGATACGAACGCACCGCGCATGACCCAAAACCTCACTTCCGCTTATGGCAGCCATCATCCCAGAAGGATTTTGACGACAGCTCGTTTTCCCAGGGTTTTTGTTGCATTTAATTAGTTTTTCTTTTGCTTTGCTTTCGTAATTTGTTATTCTCATCTTTGTTGACAAGTTTTTCATTTTCGTTTGAACTGTCAGTCCGTTTGTGTGTCGTATTTCGTCTTTTTTGTCGAGTGGTTACTGCACACGTGGACTGTCTCGCTACGGTACCGCGGTCTAGTAGACCACTTCGGTGTCTATTTTTCTCGCTTTATTTGCTACCGTTTTGCTTTTGTCAACTCAGTTGTTTTATTTCTTTTTCATTTTGTACTTTTCTGTACTTATTTCCAGTTTACGGGACGTTTTTCCGTAATTTTATCGGTGGATTTTTCTTCCGTTTTTTGGCTGGATTTTCTCGTTTGCTGGAAGCTGCCCGCCTAGCAGAATGCGAGGTAAGAGACTTACTTCGGGTCCAAAAACTCGGTCAGGAGACTGCGGTCATGTCATCCTCGATGGGGATGACCATGACACCTGTTCTACCTGCCGAGGCTGCTCCCGGGACAACATGTGTTCCGTCTGTTTGACATGGTCAAACACTTTGTGGGACAGGGTGTTGTCCCATCAGTCTGTCGCCCGTAATAAGGGTGCTAAGTCTGGGGCAGACAGTAAACGTCAACCTAAAGTCCAGTGTGGTGCTGTTGTCAGCCTCCCACCTGGCAGTGAGGCATTTTTACCCCCTGAAGGGGAAGTAATTTTGTCTCACAGTGGTAGGCACTCTTTGGCTACAGAGGAGCCTATTCACACACATATTTCTGGGGCGGTAGGGCCTTTGGGTTCTATCGGTCATCAGAAGGGCACTCACCCGGGAATCTCCTTGGAGGTCGAAGGGAGCGAGTGTCCAGGTACCATCTCCGTTAGCGGAATGGTTACCGAACAGGCCAGTCATGCGACCCGGGCCCCATTGAGGGGTGCCGGCGTACCCACTGACAGTAGGCCGGCTGGTACTGCCAGTTTTTACGGTGGTTCTGGAGAGGCTGCACTAGGAGCTGGGAGTGTCTCTGTTTCACTCCCAGGCGTTGGTTTACCGTATTTTGAGTCTGGTTTGGGTTCCGGGGTTATGCACCCGTCGGTTCCTAGGTCTGCCTTGCCTCTATCTGGTCCTCCTCCAGTTAGAGCTCCTGGCTCAGTGGGGTTTATGGGTGCTCCAGGGCATCCCCCACCTTATCCCTACCCTCATTCTGCACCCTGGTTAGGTGGTAGTTTGCAGTCTCCTGGCAATTTTGGCCATTTTCAGCCATATTGGCCAGGCAGGTCTCCAGTAGGGGGCAATTCATTTCCTGGTCCTGCGGGTGTCGGAATGTTGCCTTCTCCCCAGTATTCTGGCTTCGGCCAACACTGGGGCCCCTCCCAGTCTATGGGATTTCCATACCCTGGGTATGGTCAAACCTTTCCAGGTTACACTGGTCAACCTTGGGTTTCCTCAGCTGTCTATAATCAGTCAGGTGTTGAGTTGGGTCCCCCCCCCCCCCCCCCCCCCCCCCCTTCTCGCTCACGCCTTGTTAAGTCTAAAAGGGTTCACCGTCCCTCGAAGACATTGGCTGAGACTCCCAGGTCATCGCTTCCCAGCAGGGTTAAGCGTAAAGTCAACTTCTCTCATCTTAGTGCTGGCCTTTCTTCTGCTTCTAAGTGTAGGAGAATGGAGGCTCCAGACCAGACTGTGTCTCGGTCAACCTCCAGTTTTGGCCAGTCTCCTCAAACTGATCTTCAGGAGACTGAGGATATGGATTTTGAGGAGTCCGAGACTGAGGATGTTGGTCAGCTGACTTTGCCTGATGATGGGGACACTCTGTCGTTGGATGCTGGGTCTGATGTGGATGCCGAGACTCGCTCATGGCTCCCATCAGTACCTACCGAGGGGTCAGATCATGAGTCTTTTCACTCTGAGGCTGATAACCCCGACTCAGATTTAGGTCTGGCTGCATCTCAGGCAGAGAGGAATCTTGATTCCTTTCGTAGCCTTCGTTTGGAGGTTGCTTCCCTTTTGGGAGTTGAATTTTGTCCCCCTCCCTCTGCTTCTAGCCTCCCAGAAAGGACTTCGACTTTAAGTGCCTTTCTTCCCTCGGAGCCAGAAGCTAAGGCATCAGGTAGGTCTTTGGCTGAAGGGACTATGGTCTCTTCAGCATTGGCCCAAATTGAAAAGGTTCTGCAGGCCAAAGGTTCTTCTAATAGGAAGCAGGATCTTTCTGGTTTGCTTCTGGGGGTTAGCGATATCGAGGGGTTTAGTCCTTCTCGATATTCTGTGCACAATTCCTCAGTTGAACCTACTCCAGCCAAGGTGGATCTTATCTTAGACCATCGCTGGCCTGGGAGATCAAATGATATTGTTCATTTATCTCCTAAGGAGCATAGTCGCATGGAAAGACTGCTTCGTCTTGCCATTCATGTGCTGGCTTATGCAGATTCTTTTTCCTCTGCTTTGTTCGTAGCATCTTCTCATTCTGAGGAGAGCCTACCTAACAAGACTAAGCTTCTGGCTGAACTCAGCAAGGCCATAAACCGGGCCCACATGGATGGAACCGCGCTCATTTTGGCAGTTCTTGCTGATTTTGTTTTGGCCCGCCGTGCAGCAGTTCTGAAGCCCAGACTAGCTGTAGGTGAGCCATTCATTTCCGATCTCATGACTGCTCCCTTGTCTGGCTCAGAAATGTTTGGAGGTATTCTCACCTCTGTCATGGACCGAGTCAACAATGACAAGGCGGCTTCAGCTAGGCTTGAGAAGCTTAGGGCTAAGCCTAAACCTGGCCGGGTGCAGCGTCCAGGTAAGCCTAAGAGGGGTGCTCAGACAACTCAGTCTCAGACTCAGACTCAGCCTCCTGTAGCTTCGGCTGTTCGAGGTGGGCACTCTTCTCGGGGTCGGGGCAGTCAGAGTCACAGAGGGGGAAGGGGTGGAAAGAAGAATCCCAGCAAGAAGGGACAGAGTTCCTGACTCTTTCAGGCCCTCGGTTCCTCATTGTCACTTGTCCTCCCCATTAGACGATCCATGGTCAGGTCTCCAGCTTCCAAAGCCAGATCTGCCCGTCGGGGGTCGTCTATCCTCCTTCCTACCAGAATGGAAGGAGCTCACCAAGGACAAGTGGGCAATTTCGGTGGTTTCCGAGGGTCTAGGTATTCCTCTCTTGAAGGATCCTCCTCTGTCTGTGGACCCTATCTTCTTTCCTCCACCAGGCGATGTAGAGAAGGCTCAAGCCCTCTTAGACGAGGTCAATTCCTTGATAGCCAAGGGTGCTGTGGAGGAGCTTCCAAGGTCACTCTGGACTCCAGGCTTTTACTCCCGGATGTTTCTTGTCAAGAAGAAATCCGGGGCCTGGCGTCCGATTATAGACCTCAGTGCATTCAACAAGCATGTAGTCTCGCCACACTTCAAAATGGAGACACCTCGAAGTATCTTGACTTCGGTAGCTCCAGGTATGTGGGCGACCTCAATCGACCTCAAGGACGCTTATTTCCATATACCGATAAAGAAATCGGTCAGGAAATTCCTGAGATTCACTTCTCAGGGCAGAGTGTTCCAGTTCAAGGCCATGCCCTTCGGTCTGACCACCGCCCCTTTGGTGTTCACCAAGCTACTTCAGGTGGTTGTGGGCTATTTACACAGTCGCGGAGTAGATATCCATATTTATTTCGACGACTCCCTGATGCTGCATATAGACCCAGTCTCTCTGCGTTGCAGCACCAGGTCGGTCTTGACAACTCTTCTACGCCTAGGTTTTATCCCTTCACGGGAGAAATCCGAGGTTCTTCCATCCCAGGACTTCATTTTCCTGGGAAACCGTTTCCTTACGGATCGGGGCCTCGTTCTTCCTCCTCAGTCCAAGTTCCAGAAAGCCAAGGAGTTGGTTATTCTGCTCAACAGTCTGGACTATATTCAGGTCAGGTGGTTTCTGAGGCTTCTCGGATTCCTCAATTCCCTTTCGGATGTCGTACCCCTGGGTCGGCTCCATATTCGCCCTCTTCAGATGTTTCTTCTTTCCAAATGGAAACCTGCATCCCTCGAGTGGGATGCTCGGATTCCATTGGAAGCTTCCGTCAAGGCCTCGGCCATGTGGTGGGCTTTGGAGGCCAATGTTTTGAAGGGCGTCTCTCTTCAGAGAGCGTCCCCTACAGTAACTCTGTATACGGACGCATCTATGACGGGTTGGGGTGCCTACCTCAACGGTCAGTGTCGTTCAGGGGTCTGGCAGGGGGCTCAACTCCAGGAACACATCAATGTGCTGGAGATGAGAGCAGTTCTGCTAGCCATTCAGTCCCTACAGCCTCTGCTGCAGGATCAGTCCATTTGTCTGGCTACAGACAATGCTACAGTGGTAGCTTATTTGGAGAATCAGGGGGGTACAAAGTCTCACAAGCTATGTGCCCTCACTATCAGGATTCTTCTTCTTTGTCAGGATATGGGTCTGTCCCTCTCAGTGAGGCATCTTCCAGGGCACCTGAATGTTTTAGCAGACACGCTATCCAGATCACGGAGTCCAGTTATCACAGAATGGACCCTGAACAGGTCTATATTCAGGGCCATCTGCATGGTTTGGGAGACTCCTCTTGTAGATCTGTTTGCCACAGCTCTGAATTTCCAGATTCAGACGTTCGTGTCTCCAGTTCCGGATCCTTTGGCTTGGGAAGTAGATGCTCTATCCCTGAGCTGGGAGGGTCTTCTGGCATATGCCTTCCCTCCATTCAACCTCCTGGGCAGGGTACTTCACAAGGTCAGGAATCACGATTGCTCGGTTCTCCTGATAGCACCTCTGTGGCCCAGACAGCCTTGGTTTCCGGCTCTTCTGGATTTGCTGGTAGATCTCCCCTTGGCCATTCCGGCCAGGTGGAATCTCCTCAGCCAGCCCAAATCCAGACAGTTTCACCCCAATCCGGAACACCTACACCTTCACGCGTGGAGGCTATCTCGGTCTGTCTCTTGCAGGCAGGCTTTTCTGCAGAAGTTACCGATGGCATCACAAGATCTATTCGATCTTCCTCATCTGCCATCTATGAGTCCAGATGGTCAGTCTTCTGCAGTTGGTGTATCAGCAGGAAGATTGATCCACTCGGTGCCTCTATTCAGTTAATAGCGGAGTTTTTCCTCTACCTTTTTAAGGTTAGGGAACTAGCGCCTAGCACCATTCGAGGCTATCGTTCAGCCTTAGCCAATGTATTTTCTTTTCGGGGTCGTTCAGATGTTGGAACATGTTCCACTCTCTCTAATCTCCTCAGGTCTTTTTCGTTGGAGAAGCCTAAGGTAAGAATCTTGACACCCCAGTGGGACTTGGCTTTAGTTTTGGACTCTCTTACAAGGTCTCCTTATGAGCCTTTGGCTTCTGCTTCTGTTAAGTTCCTTTCTTGGAAGACTGTTTTCCTGATTGCACTTGCTTCAGGTAGGCGGAGAAGTGAAATACATGCTCTTTCTTCTTCTCCGTCATGTCTCAGGTGGTCACGAAACTATTCCCTAGTGACCCTTCTCACTGATCCCTCCTTCTTGGCGAAAAACCAGGTTCCCAATTTTTCACCAGATCCTATTAAGATTCCTGCCTTAAAGGCTGTCTCTGGTCCCAATGATCAGGATCTGCTACTTTGTCCTTGTAGGGCTTTGAAGTTTTATCTTGATAAAACTAAGGGGGGGGGGCGGCAGGGTCCTAGACCTCGTCTGTTCTTGTCCATCAAGGCGAAGCAGTCTGATATATCTTCTCAGACTATTTCCAGGTGGATCTGTGAAACTATTCAGAAAGCCTATGAGGGGTCTACTGCAGAGACTCGTGACAGTGTTCGGGTTAGGGCACATGAAGTTAGGGCTCTATCTGCCTCTTGGGCTTTTCTCAATGGAACCTCATATGATGAGGTCATGGCATCTGCCTTTTGGCGAGGCCGCAACACCTTTGCAGACTTCTATCTGCGGTCGCTGTCCTCCCATGCAGATGGGTTATATTCTCTGGGTCCTCTTGTCACTGCTCAGTCAGTCACTTGTCCCCCAGTCAATCCTTAGGGAGGTTCCATTGCGGTTTCTGTTTTTAAAGAGTTTTATTGTAAATATCCCAGACCCTTAAGGGTTTTTTATCTGATGTCTTTGTTGCGGTCTTTTCAAGAGGTCATTGTCCTCGGAGACTCCTCTACGGTAAGACAAATTCGCTATTATCTATTAGTGGTGAGCTATTATTGAAATAAACTTGAGGTTTTTGTAGTAAAACCAATGTTTATGATATAATACTCACCACCATATACTAGAGTTCCCACCCTCCTCCCCTCGTCTCCTCATCCAATTTATTTGGTTGCGGAAGTGAGGTTTTGGGTCATGCGCGGTGCGTTCGTATCGGGCATTAAGGGTCCTCTCACGGGATATTTATTTTCATTTTTGTTATGCAAATTATGGGCTGCCGGAGGCGATACGCTATTATCTATATGGTGGTGAGTATTATATCATAAACATTGGTTTTACTACAAAAACCTCAAGTTTGTCAGCGCTCCAGGGGCTTCACTTCTGGAGAAAGTTTGACCAAACTTTATAAAACTTAAAAGAATTAGTATATCTCGGACAACTTTAAGATTCCGGGTTATTGGGTCAAGGTCAATATCATCGTTACTATTTTTAGAAAATTAATGTCAGCGCTCCAGCGGCTTCATTTCTTGGGAAAGTTTCAACAAACTTTATAAAACTTAAAAGAACCACGATATCTTGAGCAACTCAAAGTTTCAGGGTTTTTGGGTTAAGGTCAAGGTCACCGTAACTATTTTTAGAAAATTAATGTCAGCGCTCTAGAGGCTTCACTCCTTAAGGGATTTGGATCAAACCTCAAACACTTATAAAGAGCCATAATAGGTAGTGGGTGCCGGTGTAACGTTGAAAATGGACTCCGTTAAATTGACACAAGGACAATTTCCAGCGAGGGTACATTTTCAACGTTACATCGGTATATTGCTTATCATTATGTTTGTTGTCTTCTCAACTTCTTATGTTCCGTTCGCCTAGGTTTATATGTACGTTTCAACATTTAAAATTTATATTGAAAGCAATATGAACTACAGTGTACATATGTATACAGAAGATGGCTGACAGAAATCGGTCGCTATAGAAAACAAATTAGCGACCGCCGTTCCGAAATCACCGGTCGTTAGTCACATTAGACAGGTAGTCGCTATACAGAGGGTCGTTATATAGTAAAATATCACCTGGGAATCTTAAATCGGTCGTTATAGACAGGCAGTCGTTATATACAGGGGGTCGTTAGAGCAGGTTTGACTGTATATTCAAATATTCTTTAACACATTTTTTTCCCTTTTTTTTCTACTTTGTTTTTATGAATTCCATGAAAATGAAAGAAAATTCCGTTTTACGTGCTAATTATATATAAAGTAAATACCTACTGCTAAATTGTTATTTTTCCAGAGTTTAAGATTTTGAAAGAATCGGAAATGCAAAACATGTGGCTAATACCTCCATGTAATCGAGTTTATACTGATATTTACCTTGGCGTTAAAATTCCCAAACCTTTATCCTCTAATTTACAGCTAGCGTTAATCTAGCCAAAATACATCACACACGTGTATAGAAATTCTGCGCGTGCTTCATGCAAACTGCAGAAAGGTTTCTCTGTATATTCCAAGCTAACACTGTACATATTGGTCATAAACTAAAATATTCTGCTTTTCCTGCAATTTTCCATTTGATGTTCGTCTGCAAATTATTATTGTTATTATTTTTATATCACAAACATGTATTCGTAAGTGTTGATAAAGAGCCCCTTTCAAAATATCATTAGTGTTTTTTATCAATAATCCCGAAAATGCAGGTAAAGGCAATTAGTTAAAGCTTTTATACTGATTAGCAAATGCTTGGAACATTTTATTGTTTATAGAGTCAGTGATTGTGCTAGCTGATAAAATCATCTGTGTTTTTCACTGGATATAATACATCAGGTTTTCGATTATCAGCTGAAAATTTCAAAGAATCGAAAACATAACTTGGATTCTGAATAGCCCATGTTACATGTAGAACGAAAATGTATCAGTTTTCTTTCTTATAGCCATTTATTCATTCATTTATTTATTTAATTCATTATTTATTTGTTAATTTATTTAATTATCATTTATCATTCATTTATTTAATTTTTATTCATTTATTATTTTATTTATTTATTCTTTATTTATGTATTTATTTATCTTTTTTTTGTATTTATGTGTTGATTTATTTATCATTTAATATTTATTTATTCTTTATTTATGTATTTATTTATCTTTTTTTTGTATTTATGTGTTGATTTATTTATCATTTATTATTCATTTATCTACTTTTTATCTATTTATCTATTTATCTATTTTCATACAATTTGTATATCTTTTTACTTTTATGTATTTATTTTATTGCCAATATTCATTTTTGATTAGATTATATGAGATAAAAGATTTGAAGAAAAATACACATATAGAAAGAAATAACCAGCTCATATTCAATTACATGTTTTATTTTATAGTGTTCATCGTTGAAATAAAATGTTCTTAAGCTACGTTGTATAATCATTATCAATTTAATAAACAAAGGACGCCATTTTCGATGAAATTTAGTTTTAATTTCAGCATCAAATGAACTTATTTGACACAGAAACAAAATTTCTTTTTAAAAAAAAATTAAAAAAAGAAAAAAATAGTTATTCCTCTCCTTTATTTAACCCCTTCGTTTCCTTTGACCTCTTCCCTTTGACCCTTTCCTCCAACATTACGCCTACCTCTACATGTATACCACATGTATCCTCTTGCCGGAAATTGTGTTCCGCATGTAAAACATTTCCTATGTACACAATTAGAAAGACATCTTTGTTTTACATATGTTTTGAGCGCGTGATGACAAGACAATACATGTTTCTTATGACCAAAATACACATTAAACGTCATTTGAACGTAACACGTATCACGTATATTCAATATTTATTTATTAAGTCTTTCCTCTACGAGAAAATCTTACTCATCAGAATATTGTGACGTCATCAAATGAACGCAGATTATCTCGAAAAATGGCATTCCTAGATAATTAGTTTTGAAACAAAATAATGCTATTGTGTCAATAGAATAGCGATTGAAAAACAAAATCAAAAGAATGGTGGAAAGAACAGAAGGAACCGATATGAAAAAAAAGAAAATGATGCAATATACAAAAAATATATCAAATGATTAGAAAATTAAAATGTCATTCTATTTATAGGTAAAGTATATGTGGATTACTTGATCGTCCTTCAAGTACTTATCAATTTAGGCTAACAACAGAAAAAAAAACAAGCAAACAAACAAACAAAGACTACCATGTAATAAGCATGCTTGGTATTGCTAAAGCAAGGAATTTCTTCGTTATTTTTAGATCCAATATTGAAAATTATGAAATGCATTTGATTAAAGGACTATTGCACCTCTTTCTAAATTTTGACGTTTCTTTCAGCCTGTTGCAGTTACCGATTTTGTTTTCTAGGTACATGTAAAAACCCTTTAGCCCTCACTGACGAGTTCTGGAAGGGCGAAACAGCTGTATGATATCCCTAACATCACTGACGAGTCCTAGAAGGACGAAACAGCTGTATGATGTCCCTAACATTACTAACGAGTCCTAGAAGGACGAAACAGCTGTATGATATCCCTATCATCACTAACGAGTCCAAGAAGGACGAAACAGCTGTATGATGTCCCAAACATCACTGACGAGTCCTAGAAGGGCGAAGCAGCTGTATGATGTCCCTGACATCAATAACGAGTCCTAGAAGGTCGAAACAGTTGTATGCTTTCCCTAACATCACTGACGAGTCCTAGAAGGTCGAAAAAGCTGCATAATGTAGTTAAGTTTGTTTTTGTTCTATTGTATCTAACTCTTGGTATGTTTTGATAGGTGGAAGTACACTGTATCTTGTCTGTGTTTGTACAGGTGCTATTGCTCCCTGATAAAAACAAAAACAAGACAGAATTGTAAATTTGTGCATTTGGATAAAAAAACAGATGCGTGCGTATGTTCTGAAACGTGTTCTGATATTGTTTTCGAACTTAAAGGGACAACTATTTAAAAACAAAGAAACAAAGAAAAACACAAGCAAAGAGCGAAAAGAAAGACAACAACAGGAACTGAGGAGACGCCAAAACAAAAGGAAAGACAACAACAGGAACTGAGGAGACACCAAAACTAAAGGAAAGACAACAACAGGAACTGTGGAGACACCGAAACAAAAGGAAAGACAACAACAGGAACTGAGGAGACACCAAAACTAAAGGAAAGACAACAACAGGAACTGAGGAGACACCAAAACTAAAGGAAAGACAACAACAGGAACTGGGGAGACAGTAAAACAAAAGGAAAGACAACAACAGGAACTGAGGAGACACCAAAACTAAAGGAAAGACAACAACAGGAACTGAGGAGACACCAAAACAAAAGGAAAGACAACAACAGGAACTGGGGAGACAGTAAAACAAAAGGAAAGACAACAACAGGAACTGATGAGACACCAAAACAAACGGAAAGACAACAACAAGAACTGAGGGGACATCTCATGGAGCATAGGAAGTCAAACAGCCGAGGTTAAACCAGCATTTTAAAGGCGCTGTATTCTCATTTTCCTCCATTTTTGTGTAGATCAAATGTTTAGACATTTCACATCGAATAGAATAGAAGTATAACATATCAATATATCATTAACTTCGGGATTGTTTTATAGACAGAAAATGAATCTGTTCAAGGCAATCCACGTGTTTACGACCGTGAAACCTGTCTCTACCGAACCGACTGAGTAGATTAAAGTGTTTTTGTCAATAAACCACATTTTCCAATGCCCAGCGTAATATATCTTTACATTATGGTTTTTATTTCAAACGGAACTTGGTCATTGCTTTCATTCAAGATAGAAAAAAACCGTCACATATGGCCGCGGCTTGATCAAAGTTCCTATGATTAAGGAATATTGATGAAACTGGAATCAGTATTCTATACGGGTATGATAGCTAATATTAAAATCATACCGACGAAGTCTTCAACGCCCGTCATCCTGTATCCATGGTAATAAGTCAGAAGTCGTATGGTGTTTGTGATGGTACTCCCAGACTCTTCACATTACAACGATTGATTGATTGATTGATAGATTTTTATTCACTCAGCCACACTTTGTGTGGAACAAGAGGTCACATTTATACAATGCACTGATTAACATATTCTTAAACTTTATCTTGGTATATATGGTAAATTCATGTACAGTTTCACGTATTCCTAACCATTATCTTTGTACATGTAGTAAATACAGTTTCACATATTCCTAAACATAACATAAGTACATCATACGTTTACGCCTCTGTGTATTTTAATAAGCGTTATGACGTCATAGATTACGTATACATGTAATTTACATCGTGTATCAAAATGAACGAAATGAAAAAGAGTATATTCACTGCCCCCACGGGACCTGCCGATCCCTTTTAAAACGAACGCAGAAGTACAAACATTCTCCCACGGGATCTGACGATTTCTTTCAGAACGAACGTTTATAAAGTACATACATTCCCGTAGGGACCTCCTGATTCCTTTAAGAACGGACAGAAACCAAAGAGTACATACCTTTCCTACGGGACCTTTCCGATTCCTTTCAAAACGAACGGAAAAGATGGAGTACAAACGATCTCCTTTGGGACCTAACGATTTCTTTAAGAATGAACGTGAAAGATGAAGTGCACATCTTCCATGGGACCTACCGAATATCTTAAAGAACGAACAGAAATATCGAGTATATATCTTCCATAGACCTTCCGACCCCTTAAATAATGAACAAAAAGATCGAGTACACATCTTCCATATTGGACCTATCGACCCCTTAAAGAATGAACAAAAAGTTCGAATACACATCTTCCATAGACCTTCCAACCCCTTAAAGAATGAACAAAAAGTTCGAGTACACATCTTCCATAGACCTTCCAACCCCTTAAAAAATGAACAAAAAGATCGAGTTCACATCTTCCATAGACCTTCCGACCCCTTAAATAATGAACAAAAAGATCGAGTTCACATCTGCCATAGACCTTCCGACCCCTTAAATAATGAACAAAAAGATCAAGTTCACATCTGCCATAGACCTTCCGACCCCTTAAAAAATGAAAAACAAGATCGAGTATACATCTTCCATAGACCTTCCGACCCCTTAAAAATGAACAAAAAGATCGCGTACACATCTTCCATAGACCTTCCGAGCCGACCCCTTAAATAATGAACAACAAGATCGAGTATACATCTTCCATAGACCTTCCGACCCCTTAAAGAATGAACAAAACAATCGAGTACACATCTTCCATAGACCTTCCGACCCCTTAAATAATGAACAAAAAGATCGAGTACACATCTTCCATAGACCTTCCGACCCCTTAAAGAATGAACAAAGCAATCGAGTACACATCTTCCATATTGGACCTTCCGACCCCTTAAAGAATGAACAAAAAGTTCGAGTACACATCTTCCATAGACCTTCTGACCCCTTAAATAAATAATTAACAAAAAAATCGAGTATACATCTTCCATATTGGACCTGTCGACCCCTTAAAGAATGAACGAAAGATGAGCAAATATGCATCGCCCCATGGGGCCTGCCGATCCCTCCGAATGAATGACAAAGAAAATATGTTATCAAATTTTCTTATAATTCCCTACGTAAATTGCCGTTCCCTAGGTATTTATTGGAATGGGTGGAAAAAGAGATACCATCAAAATTACGTACAGTACTCAACGGGACCAGCCGTTACATTGGTGTTGTGGAAAATACATTAAGAACATTGCGTAAATCATCTCGTGAAGCATGCCTTTCCGAACGGCATTGACGTCGAAATGTGTTCAATAATTTGACCTGGTGTCCGGATACCCATCAATACCCGTTGATCTTCTACTCAAACATCGTTTATAATACGCGGAGCAAGCTAGTAGCAAGATAATTTCTTATCAAGACACTTCCGCGTGCGCACATGGGTCTGTGAATCCGTACGATATGTGTGTTATAGCAACAGGCAAATGTAGGACTGAAAACGATATTTACTCTGTACAAACTTTATCTACTTAAGAAAAGTTTGCTTTAATACGGACTGAAACACATTTTAAAACATCGCATACGGATATCGTAAAATTATTTATCTAATTTTAATTTTCAATAATATATATATTTTCTTTTCATCACAAAGTTTTAATATTACCGAGCTACAAATCCTTTAATCTGTATTTGACATACGTGAAGGTCGAGAGCCCTTACCACGGAACTATGACGGGTGTTGAGGCCCTATCTCGAGCGCTGATAGTTAAATTTATTCTGCGATACCAGTCTTTCCTGCCGTTATGTATAATACGCTTCACACTTCAGAAATGCTCGCACATAATGACAGGCTGCCCGCGAACTAACGCCACCGTATAGATACACGAAATTCTCCAGTACAGAGAGCTCGCAGTATGTCTGCCGACCGACCCCGTCAATTCATCAGCTACCTATAACTTGCTGAACTACATACGGCACTTACCGGGATCTCACATACCGAAATATTCTCATTTACAAAATTTTCGCATTAGGAATACTTGTGATTCTCCGGGATATCTGAATATTTTGAGATACTTTGATCATTTCTGGATTTAATTACTAAATCATATTTTTACCTGTGATATATTTTTTGTGATGTGATTATTCGAGAGGGTTGATGTGAAATATTGATATATATATATATGTACATAATATAAGCTATTATAACTAAGAGGTACCCTGACATAGGCGCGTGTGATGCACGATCTAAGATTTAAGGACAAAACCATGAATGGATCTCGATACCGTAGCAACGGAAGTGACAGCAAAGACAGTGTTTTCAAGGTGGTTTTGCTTGGATGCCCTGGAGTTGGAAAGACAGGTAAGCTAAACTTACGGAAATTTTTTTTCGCTATTATGATTCAATCTGGAAAATTATTAAGTTGTAAGAATATACATGACGTATGTTATATTTACAAGCGAAGTATTGTATTCTAAATAGTATTTTATTCAGTCTTTCAAAGTAACCAATTACAATCATTTTCATTAAGATTTAAGAGTTTAGAGCTTTACCACACGATGGCTAGTTTACACATAACCTTATACAGGCGTTTGTCCATCTGTTGTTTTGTTTGTTTGTTTGTTTGTTTGTTTGTTTGTAGATGTAATGGTTCATCAACTATATAAGGTCATTAAAAATAAATTCTATGGATAAAAGTGTGTGGGACAAGAGGGGCATACAATCTTAAACGTCACAGAAAAAAATATTGTAGTAGAGCTAAAGAGATATTGATTCTCACTGCACTGAATCTTCTTAAAGCCGTTCAGAATTAGATATTTGGGTCATATTAACCATCTCCTATAACCATTTAGGGGTTTCTTATTTCCCTTACCTCCATAAACAAAATTTATGTGAATAAATATAATCAAAACACTTACAAGATTCTACTTATTCCTAACTGAATATTTGTATATATTTGAATAACATCCAATTACGAGGCCCAATTGCTATAGTGTAATATAACGTGCGTTCTTTGAATATTACTGTAGATCGGATATATAGGAAAATCATAGCTAGATAAGTCTATCGTTAACCTTTGGTGCGAATTTGTTTAATATTGACTCAAAGATCAGGATTTCAATTATTCCATGTCCTCAGACATATTAAGTACCTTACAAGAAGTCTTGGAAATTTCTTCATTGCTTGCATAACATAATTCATTTTAAGGCGAGAAACGTAGAGGAGTTTAGAGAAAACAGTTCAAAACAATGAGGAAACCTCAAACCCCCGCCCCCCCCTGAGTACAATGCACGTCGCTTCCGTCAAATTAAGAACTTTTACTCAACCCTCGAATGTATCATGCAAAGAGTAATACCATTAGCAAGTGGTAATGCGATTTAAATTGTCCAATTTTTTCATAAACTAGACCTCATTTTGTTCAACAGACAGGTTTGAAGTTATTGCCGATGGCTGTACATGAAAAACCCTGCAAGGCTTTGCCAATATTCTCATGGTGAATATGCGAAATGCATTGAATGTTAAATTCTCGTGATTTTGAAAATATTTTCGCTATCTTGAAATATTTTTATTTTTGTATTGAGTATCTCATGCCTATCTCCCCAAGGTAAAAACATAGGCTTTCACGGGATATAAACATTACCGCAATCACTTCCAATGGTAAATTACCACATTGACGGATATGAAACAAATACATTATGCCTAGTCGGGGTCCTCACGGTGCCAAGACCCCGTTGCTATATAGACATTTACAATCATAAAACCCTTCATTTACACAATATATCTGACACTTGGGTATTAGGGCTAGAACACACAGGAATGCTTCTATTTCTTTTATGGCGTCAGAATTGTAATTCTGGAAAAAAATATAATCGTTAACGCAAAATGTCAGTCACGTCACTCCGGAATTAGAACAATGAAAACTATGCGTTGCAAATAACCTCCGGAATAAGTTTATTTTCTTCTTTTAGATACAAATGTATTATTGTGAATATTGTTTTCGATACTGAACAATTGCAATGTTTCCCTGCAGAGGTCTGTCATTTATTGTGACCATGAATATCATAATAGTACGGTTTAGTCCTTAGAATTTGTATACATCAGTACATCACATGACAGAATACTGACTTTTCATTGGCTACATATATGGGTACTATAAGTCGATAGTGCCCGCTTCTCCGGACTTTATCAAATTTGGCGCGAGATTGAACGTGAATAGATTTTGACGTCACTATTACTAGTGCAAACGCAGTCGACAAAAAAGGATGACGCTGACAGGCCCTCCGATCGTGAAATGTTAAGTTTAATATTGAAATTAGCAAAGTAAGATTTAAGTGCTATGTATACCAAAAATGTCCTGCCTTCTCTATCGTATGATAGTGTTGTATCGAGATGGCATAGTATTATAGAATCATTGGTAACTTTTGAGTATGGTCCGATATTGTTGTCGAAGAATGGTAGGCTAATATTCCGTCAACCATTTTCGTATTCAGTGTCAATCACAACAATATCAGTGACGTCACAATAGGTATGCGTTCAATCTCGCGCCAAATTTGATAGTGTCCGAAGAAGTGGACACTATCGCCTCATAGTAACAATTTGTGCAGCCAATGGGAAGTCAGTGTTATGTCATGTGATTTACCAAAACCATAATAACTTAAGATGGCATTCATGGCCCTATGAATACTATTTCTCAATTGGTGGCGTCATCATCATTTTGATGTCATCATTGTAAAAATGGACGCCGTTGTCATATCTTGGAAGAAAGACAACTGTCCTATTCAACAAGAATGCATTACACCCTAACTAATTTGAACTCAGCGTAACCTTTACTTCATCAATGTGCTGTGCTTCATTTTACCCTATTTAGAAAAAATAATGAAATAATTCAACTGCTTTCAGTTCATTCCTTTAGTTTTACTTCTGCTTGCTTCCATCCGGGCCAACAGAACAGTATATAGATTGTGTTGTCTGAGCTTTTTAAAAGTACATGGCCAAATGTTCTGAAAAATGTTTCTATAAACAGTAAACATTTTATGGCATATAGTCTCGGATTAGTTTATTTCCGTTTTAAAACATTTTATAGATATAGAGAATATACATGCAAATGTGTAATAAACGTGTAATACACCTGCAATTGGCTATTATTTCATGATAGAAGAACGTGCTCGTTATTTTGATTACAGCAACATGTTTTAGAACGTTTCATCAGAAGATGAGTGGGAAAATAGACTATTTATGTGTTAACAATATACCTTGCAGATTTTAACAATAATGTTTATTTTCTTGCCCAGCCCTAACGTTTGTTTATAAGGACTACACCTGTGTGAATCATTATAGATTTGTTTTCTTTCTGTTTTTATTACTTTAGCTCTTACGGTGCGCTTTCTGACGAAGCGGTTCATTGGAGAATATTGCCCAACTCTAGGTAAGTAATATTGTTACCCCCCCCCCCCCCCCCCCCCCCCCCCCCCCCCCCCCCCCCCCTGCCCGCTCCCCGCTCCCCCCTCCCCCTCCCCTCGATCTGTGAGAGATATCTATTGTAAGAACAGGATAAGGTAAAAAGTTTTAAAAAGAAATATGCAATCATGGCTTCGTGATGTACATGTTAGACTTTTTCAATTCCGTTTTTTTTTCAGTTTGTATGTTTGCTCGGAAGCTCTAATTTGATTTGGTTAGATTTCTCTAAACCTCCCCGCTATTTTGCTGAACCTACGTTTTAGGCCCCAACCTACAGTATTTTTATAAACACTGTCCCTATCTGCTGCAATTCACATGATAAACTTTCCTTTTATTTCCCTTTTAATTGCAAGGTCTATTCGATTCTAATTACCACGTGTGTTTCGTTCGTTTACCTCATTTCACCCGTCTATAAACATCCTGTGTTAATTCCAATCCTAAGATTGTACTGCACTGACGTATACGCTGTCCCCTGAGATTACCATTACGCGTCATCCGAACGTACTTACACGGTCGGTTACCAAACTGCCACCTGAGGTTACATAGTAAAACCTTTACAAACAGACATTCACAACAAACATCGTTTAAGCCAAACATACCAGCTTCTTGTTACCTCATCAGAACCGAATCGTTCTGTATCTATCTACAAAGGTTTAGATCTACCAGGCACCTGTTTATATGGGCTACGAGTCTCCGTATCATGGCAAGTGTTCCACGAGCCATTTGATGAGAATCCTATTGTAGGTTGATTTGTATGTTCTGGGTAATGATAACAATTTAAAAATCAATTTGTAAGCGTATACGATTTTCTCTATCTTTCCTCTGTTCTATGTCACTCCATGCGTTTTCCTTTTATTACATGTTGGGGGTATACATGTAGTCGGAAATGGCGCGGTGTTAAAACTTCATTTATCTCACTGGACTTACACTTCCGGTAGCCCTTGACGATTTCCTGTGTTGTTCAACGAATGCTCCCAGGATGCATTCAGGATCATAATCATATTTTTTTCCCAAAGAGGATCTATTTTCCACTTGAGCAAAAAAATGGGGAGTCTACCATCATGTAATCGAAATCAAAAACTTCGGAGTATGATGGCATAATTTCTGCTATCATGTTAATTTAATTCGCTTTACCGTAACACGACTTTCTGAGATACTGTAAACATACATCATTTTGCGCAAACAAATTTAAGCGCCTCTCCGAATTTTAACAGATTAGCACATTGATGAATTGGCGCGCTAATAGTATATAGATACTACATTTAGCACAATCCTAATTTAGCGTTATGCTTTTTTAGCGCGAAAAGTGCTAAAATAAAATTACCGTTAAAATAAGATTACCTCTGAAATAAAATTACCTCTGAAATAAGATTACCGCTAAAATAATATTACTACTAAAATAAAATTACCGCTTAAATAAGATTATCGCTAAACTAATATTACTGCTAAAATGAGATTACCGCTAAAATAAGATTACCGTTAAAATAAGATTACCGTTTAAATAAGGTTACCGCTAAAATATGTATATTATGACAAGTCGTGTTGTTTTGTCACTACCGCGACTTTTAACAAAATTTATAACGATATAATGATAATTTAACGAGACCGGCGGTAATAATTTATCTCGACATATATTCTTAAATTTCGTAAAAAAAATCGTGTTACCGTTTGTAAAAGAAGAAAAAAACGCGAGTTGTCGAAATAACTATTTCAAAAGTCGTGTTATGACAACTTGACCTAAATAAACTCAATTTTAGATGGTTTTACAAAAGACATACAAGATATTAGCACTTTTCAAAGCAGGCTAGATAAAGTAGAGCGAAATTGAATTATGCTGTACTTTACAGCTGTTTCGTCCTTCTGGGACTCGTCAGTGATAGGCGGCGGCCAAAATAAAACTAGAAATAGATCAAAAATAATATCAAAATATGCAGGGGGGATTCAGGAGGGGAGAGAGGGAGGTGAGGGGCAAAGGAATTCTATCAGTTTTATTATGTTCAATCAATTCAATAATTCTTGATATTGTTTTTCAAAAGATTATTTAGTACATATTGCTATTATGAACTGTCTTTTTTCGCATGAATTAAGACTTGGCAATCAGGTTAGAAATATACCACCCCAGATCAGATACCAAAGGGTGAGTGAATAAAAAGTACTGAGGGACGTAAAACTGGGAACAAGGGGAAATGTAAACACAAACAAAGGCGTGGAAACCGGAATTGGGAATCCGGAAAAGGGCAATTAAAAAAGTAAATTAAAGGGAAGATAACAAAACAAACGGAGATCACATCAACACAAAAATGCAGCAACTTGCCTCGAAGAAACCAAAAACATGGTATAAAACGTGAATCAAGACGAATAAACCTTGATAACTGTGTAACCAAAACAACGGTTACAACAATGCCACCAACACAAATGAAAAAAAAAAAACACCCAAAAACATAGAAAATTGTATGGAGTTATTCAGGCGATGATAAGCAACCCTCTATGAATAGACATCGCCAAGTGGTCTTGGTTTTCGTTCTAAACTAAATATTGTCGTACGATGAGGGCGAGGAGATTAGAGCTATAGACATGTATTTATTACAGTAGTAAGAATTTAGCAGGTATGGAGATAGGTGTGTTTATACAGAAAACAGTGTTTTATGAGGTGAATCGGTAGCATAGACGTTCAACATAAATACTTTCTCTACCACCCGAGAAGAGTATTTTGTTAAAGGAACACAAACAATTTATATTAATGGCGTTCCTGCTTTGTTGGTTGTTGCTATTGGACTACCCATCAACACATTAAGGTCAATTCAGGATGGCGGCTGCTTTAATGGGACCAACTATGGTCCAGGTTGTAGTGCAATTTCAATGAAATATTGCAGATTCATTGATACGACATCACGTCCGGTAAATTATACTGAAATGTCATGTAGCAGGTTCATTGGCATGACATCACTTCCGGTAAATTATACTGAAATGTCATGTAGCACGTTCATTGGCATGACATCACTTCCGGTAAATTATACTGAAATGTCATGTAGCAGGTTCATTGGCATGGCATCACTTCCGGCAAATTATACTGAAATGTCATGTAGCAGGTTCATTGACATGGCATCACTTCCGGCAAATTATACTGAAATGTCATGTAGCAGGCTAATTGACATGACATCACTTCCGATACATTATACTGAAATGTCATGTAGCAGGTTCATTGACATGACATCACGTCCGGTAAATTATACTGAAATGTCATGTAGCAGGCTAATTGACATGACATCACTTCCGGTAAATTATACTGAAATGCCATATAGCAGGTATGAAATGCCAATAGAAATAAATAAATAAAGTAAAAATTTCAGAGGGGCTTTGACTGGAACGAGAGAAAAAAGTTTATAACCGAAATGGTTTATCATTGTAACATAATTGAATGAAACGAAATGAAAACGCAAAATCTATCGTCTAAAACAACGACACAACCGTGTATGGGCATGGGTCGATATCCCCTATATACTTCAAAAGCACGACCTGTACACAAGTGTCAATGATTGAAGTTGAACTCGAGGTGACCTTAAAGTGAATGCCAATATTAGCCACTAAAAGATTACGTCCCCTTTTAAGTTACAGGTACCAGCGATACTCCGTAATCAATTAAGCGAATTTTAAAGACGATATCATTTCTGGTATCGCTGGAATGTTTTTCAGACGTTTCAAGGGTCAGGGCTGGACAAGCATATCTTACCTTCGAATTGGTCTAAACGGATTTTGACGAATTAGTTACAAGACAATATTAAATCGTATCGTTTTGGCATATTTAGATTATAATACTTTAGAAGGACATACTATCAGGGCAAGAGTTTCCACTGCGGTTCCAACCACGTATATTCTTCTCTGTGATGTATAGGGGTACTTACTCAATGTATACGAATTCGTCCTCTTTTACGTCAGCATTTCTCATAACGACCCCCTTGGGGTTGGTTTCTCAAACGTCTTCTGTTCAGGGGACATTGGCGAACCCTAGAATATAGCTCGCTTTATCGTACTTCACTATGACCATAAAAGGCGACTGAAAGAAATAGTGGTAGATGTGACAATTTTCTTCTGTCTCCATTTTGACAGTTGGGATATTATTTTTTTCCTTTCTTTTCTCATTACTGTCTTTCTATGGTTTGTTTTCCTCTCTTGGCGTCTCCTTGACACCTGTCCCCATGTGACCCTGGCTGTTACGAGGACGTTGAACCCCTGACAAAACAAAACAAAATATTGAAATGTACTAAAAGCTTTTTGCGTTTTGTGCAACCTTATACAATGTACTGTCATTTCACTGACATATCGAAACACTGGGAAATAATTCCAGACTTTCTACCACATATTACAAATGCAATGCGTCACGCAGAAGAACAGAACCGTTGTGTCGCCAGTGGAATTTGAGCCAATGACCTTTCCACCAATAAGCCGTGGGTTACTCCAATATGTTCCTACCAATAAGCCAGGGTAAACCGTCCTACGCTTCCGGCTAAGAATTAGATATGGGTACATCGGGTCACACCATAAAGTGAGAAAGCATTTGTAAAGACTTATCTTGTCATCCTCTCTTATCCATTGATTAACTTGTCATTCAATCGTAACTATTTGTCAAATAGGTGTATTTGAAAGGACATCAGATCAGAGGGAATAGTCAAATCTAAAATAAAGTACAGGGAAACAAAAATAATGATTTTTTTTTTTTTTTTTAGGATTTGTCAATCCTTATTTACACACAATCTCCGATGATTTCTTTTAGGATTTGTCAATTTTAACTGACATACAATCTGCGATGATTTTTTTTAGGATTTGTCAATATTTATTGACACAATCTCTGATGAATTTTTAGGACTTCTCAATTTTTATTGGTCATGCTATATCTAATGAAGATGTACATGTATAGCCACTGCTCAGAAGGGATTTTGTGGAAATATTGTCTAATACGTTGACTATTTAAATATTAGCTGCATTACCTGAACCTATCATTACTCAAAACATGACATGACCCAGTCCGGGTCTTATTCAGGTGTTGGTAGAGATGCCGTCTCGGATATAACGCAGATATTTACATAGTCGGAAGGGATTTCTCTCTTAAAATAATATAACATTTTATAGCGGACCTTGAGCCTTTAATGCCATCCTTACTTTGTTAAAAGTATGTCAGTAGGTCGGGTATCTTTGTTAAACAAACACAAGTATTGATTTGACATTTAAATACCCCGGTAGATGAGCAGCTTTATTAAAATATAACACCGAGTGTATCACAGCGACGCCATGCTTGTTTACAAGGGTATTACGACAAAAGTGTTTTGGTTTTAATAGAATGTTATGGATTAAACAAACCAGGATAAGATACGAATTTGGAGCTTTGTCTTGTCAATTTTAAAGAAGAACTTAAATACTGTTAATTTGAATGATTTTCTACAAGCATTATAAATGTACTTTGATTGTATAAACATTATTCTGCATATCTAAATTTGCTAATTGTGTATGTCATTTTTTACTATCCTTTCAAAGATCATATTTTCTTTTATAGAAACAAAGATGTGGTCCCAGTACAAAATATTTTGCTAATTAAACATTAATCATTATATCATTTGTAAGTATAAAGTTTCTTAAGTTTCATGTTTTATAAACTTTTGAGTATAAAATATACCGCAATACTTACATATAAAGTAAGTGAAGTTTCTCCAGCATATAAGAATTCTGCAAGATCAAATGGAACCCATTTCGTTCCAAATTTTACTTTGGGAATTCCGCATGGTGTATGCTAAATGGTGTTGAACGGTTTGTGGATTTTTATCAGTAGCAATATTTTTCTTTTGACAGATGGCAAATAAACAAAAATGTACTTCAGTAAATACTTTTTAAAATTGTATACACATAATTTCACCACTACAGGAAAACTAGCCCACATTGTCGAATAAGTTTTACCTCCTTTACACATTTCTTCATAATATTTAACAGATCTGTCATTATCGCGTTACAAGCGGCTAGACTTTAGACAAAACTATTTAACGCTTGATAAACGAACATAGATAGAGTTGTTAGCGGGAACGTGTGGGTTTACTGATGCGTGACCCTGCTCGGCTGCTGATGCTGGGATGGAAGCCACGGATCACCGCAACCTGATCCACGTCACCAGACTCCGACAGTTCCTTTATCTCGTCAGCAGGAAGCACGTGCTTGATATTTCATCCTCAATAACAACTTGCTCTGGATTGTCTGTCGTTGGATTAATCCCGGCTCCCATCTCGGGAAATTTATTTTCTATCCCCTTTTAGCCTCACAGCTTAAAAGCCATTCTACAAATTGACTTTGTCTGATTTTTTTATGATAAAGCTATTTCTGTAGCTGTAGGTTACATATAGTCGTTTCTACAAACGAACCATGCAACATTTATCATATATGTTATGCGGTATGGCGCTAAATCAGCTGCTAGCTCCGACTGTCAAAGCATGAAAATAGGAACTAGTGCACGCGAGTGTTTTCCTATCTAGCGCGAATCATGTTGTGACGTCATGTTTTTTGTAGATGATATGCAATGTATAGTGTGGTATTTAACCATCACTGGGAGTTTTCACACATTAATAGCGTTTTGACTTTCGTGTGTCAGAAATGATGAGGGGCTGCGGTGGCCCGAGTGGTTAAGGGGTCCAGACACTTTATCACTAGCCCTCCACCTCTGGGTTGCGAGTTTGAAACCCACGTGGGGCAGTTGCCAGGTACTGACCGTAGGCCGGTGGTTTTTCTCCGGGTACTCCGGCTTTCCTCCACCTCCAAACCTGGCACATCCTTAAATGACCCTGGCTGTAAAACAAAAACAAGCAAACAAACAGAAATGATGGCCAGTTCCCAGACTGGTTGCTATCATTCTGAAACACAGATTCGTAACTTTTAGATCGGAGTAGGATATTTTTGAACATATAGTATGCAGTACGACTCTCCGCCGAGCTTGATGTCTGACACACATGATATCAAACTCTAAAGAATGGAGTTATCTCGTTTGGTTTCTAGATTATTTACATCAAGACACTGTACCATACTTAAATGTTAATATTTATCCCTATCACGATTCACAAACACGAGCTAGTTGTAAGAGAATTGGGGCCGCGGTGGCCGAGTGCTTAAGGTGTCCGGACACTTTATCACAAGCCCTCCATCTCTGGGTTGCGAGCTCGAAACCTACGTGCCTGGTACTGACCGTAGGCCGGTGGTTTTTCTCCTGGTACTCCAGCTTTCATCCACCCCCAAAACCTGGCACGTCCTTAAATGACCCTGGCTGTTAATAGGACGTTAAACAAAAACAAACGAACAAGTAAGAGAGTTATGAACTCTCTGAAAATGGCAATTTGTCAATTGCATACATGTACGTCGACATCGTGTAAAAATGTGGCCGTGCTCTAGAAGTACCTTATCATATTTTGATATCAACATCCCTAGGGCCTTAAAAACGACGAATAAACCCCTAATTGATGGAAAAGCAAATGAACACACGTTTAACACATTTATCTATAGAAGTATCTTTTGTGTATATTCAATGTTATTCGAATTCATTCGACAAACCCCATAAAAAACGTCAGTGTTGCCAAAATGGCGTCTTTTGGTACATTTTATTAACCTAATGTTTTTATTAACCAAATGTTTCATTGGCCAAATGTTTTTCATCGTGGACTCAGGAAAAGATAGCCAAGCATACCAGTAACGCCATGTGTCGCTGCATGCTGAGCACGTGCTGAGGGGTCTACGGGGAGGGGCTATAGGTGAGGGTCGGAGGTGTGGGGGTGCAGATTGGGGAGATACCACGGCAAACAGGTGTATGTTTGATTGATATTGATGAGGTTTTTATGTCAGGGGTTTGGTTTGCTAGAATTCCTGTTAAATCTCATATCGCGATATCGTTTCGTTTGGATGTCGAGGCGCGCGCCTGTGTTAATAGTCTCTAAAAGGCTTTATCTCGTCCGCTTGAAATGTGTAATTGATGAATTTAATGTCAATATAAACGGTATATTAAATTCTGTAAAACACCATCTTCAGTTGATAAGTATCAATGTTGATATATTTCTCGATAGGAAAGACATATATTTTACACAAAGTTGTTCATGTGCTTAATTATAATCCTAGTTGAAAGTGAAGTAAGTAGTAGCCCAATAAAACAAAACGAAACCGGTTTTTTTTTCAAATTGTTCTTGAACACGCATTTGTATAGTCGTCGGCGCTATTTTTGTTTACTGACCTTGAATTCTTCATCAATCGCATTCTTTTTCTCTCTCCCAATACTACATCCTGTTCAATACTCCTATGATGGTTCATCCATTTCTACTTCCTGACAAGTTGATGGAAGACCGTAAGACATGAATTATGACCGCCATCATGATCTCAATGAGAAATATTCCTATACTATTGTCCTTTATTACTGGCCATTTTGATTGAGCTCCTTAGTTGACCTGTCACAACCCCATCTCTTCATTGGAGGACGTGACATTTTTTTCGATTTGACCTAAATTCGCAGGATGGGATATGTCGACCATCGCGTCTTGGGTATTTTTATGAATATATTTCATTCGTTGTCCATGCCTGACCGTAATTTTGTTTATTTGTAAGCTTGAATTATTTTATCATTTTCTCGTTAGTGGTCTGTTTTTCTGTCCAATGATATCTTGCCGCATTCCAGAGGTATGATACAAACTTCCTTGTAATACCGTAATTGATCGCAAATCAAATTTGACATCCTCCGCAGATATTCTTAGATGTTCACGTAGGTATCATTCTGTTAACATTGATCGCTCGTTAACAAGTATACGTCGTGCCTCATAGAACATAGATTGATAAAATCAAGGTATATCTTCATTGTTCCCTACTCTCGACGTATACTACATCCTGTATGCTCAAGGTATATATATCACCTTCATCTCTCGTCTAATTCTACATCCCGTTCCATTGTATCCTAATTTGCCACCAAATTGCATGCCGGGTATTCTGACCTATATACCATGTCACTGGCTAATTTAATTATCCGCGGAATCCCCTTATTGCATTGATCATTAGATTTTGCACGGTATCCATCAATACCTTCATCTCGCATCTAATACTACATCCGGCGAGATAAACCTGTTTTATATTTGTTGTTCGCTTCCATTTTCAATGATAGTTCGGTTCATTTGGTACGTTATACTACACAATCTATGGAGTATTTTTTTTATAGTTCGTTTTCAAAGCGGATATCATATTTTCAAACGTTGAAATCCTGAAACTAATCTTTAAACTCAAAGAAGAATTATGTATGACGTTGTAAGAACGTTTTGATATTTCGTCTTCAAAGCAAAGAATGCAATTCGCTTGATTCGGATTACGTTTTTAAACCCAAAGACAAAACTTCCTCCGTTCGGGCATTGACATCGCCTCGATGAATTGATATATAAAATGAGTCGGTATCTGACTATAAATGGGACACCGCCCGAGATAGTTATCAACAACGATCTTCCCTTAAATTGAGTAGTTATCTTTTTTCTTTGATAAAGAAGGGACCGATAATAACATACTATCTCCCCCTACTGAGATGGTACCCCCATGTCGACGAAAAGATAACAGCTCAATTAAGTCGTAGAACGAGTTTGGTCGCCATATGCTTAACCTCTACCCCACCTAACTAAACATCATTTACTAGAGCCATATTGAGTGTGTTCTTGTATCGGTAATTAACGAATGATGAACAGCGAACATAGGATGATCCATGGCGACTGCACGTGCATACTGAGGAAGCATGTCATGTTTCCATTAAAGACTAATATTTGATTAGAGTGTAATTTTCTGTATAGATATATCTACCGGCTGTATAACTAGTGGGGAAGGTACATGGGGATTTCATTACAGACACCCCAGCAGGGAGAGTATGAATCGGAATTAATACACCGTACCTATTTCACTGTTTAGAAAAGCGTGGGTATATTAAACAAACATAGACAAACTCCACACCTTGTCGACGGAATCAGCAGACGGCCATTTTACGAGCAGTATATATTTTTTATTCGTTGGGAGATCCCATGCACGACTTGTGCCAAGTATTACCTTGTAGCAGTGTACACAAACCCCACCCGTGGACAGGATTTATATATCATAATAGTCACAGCTTGAATGTACTTTATCTATAAAATATGGAGAAACCCGTCAGAAAAAAACCTTGAAACTCCCGTGTAGATGAAACATCACAGAGATTTGGGTTTGTTTTAGTTTTTTCATGTCCACGTTATCTTAAACAGCACGTAAAACTCACCCATATAGAGTTTAAGTATTACAAATGTTTGAAAACGTATACATATAATAACCAAGAAAACCCTTAATCTCCAGAACGTTTGATAGAAATGCTTCTTATCTAGTATGGCACGTGTCAATTTATCTTGTTAGTGAAAGATCGCGTTATAGATAATAGATTGGAACTGGAGAAATAAAATTATGCATCAGATTGAAAATGAAACAGTTTGATCACATCATGACGATGTCGGAAACGCACTTAATGTGAAATTAAAAAGGCACTGGTTTCTTCCGCCATTTTGCCTCAGAGCCTCATAATTTCCGTTTTTTCCGAATCCGAGTTCGGGTTTAGTACATTTTAAAGGGGCATTATTTCGTTTGAATAAAGTTTAGGTCGCCAAGAGGGAACTTAATGGAAAATATGTTTTTCCCCATGTAGTAAAAGATATAATCTTTACATCAATACGGCAGTTTTACTCTCAAGATAAACCAAAGTTCTTCAAGTATTAGATCGTAAAAATCTTAATTCGCCCCGAATTATCATTAATTACCGCAAAGACAGGCGGTATTTTTGTACGATTTGCAACTTTTCTGTACATTTCACTGTTAATTTCATAACAAGTTGGCACAAACACTCATATAATCCTTGTTCGGACATAAAATTTCATCAATAGAAATTTTGCATGTTTCTGCTGTCCAAACGAAGGAATGCCCCTTTAACAGGGATTAAATGCAATGCAAAGGGCATCTATATTGCCTTGTTAGATATAATCCTTGTAATTATAATTCTGGTAGATATGGCCAGACGAATTATCATTGATAGGTTTCTCAGACATTGCACTTGTTTTCAAACTGCGTCTTTTTTAAATGGTACAGAGAGGAACACGTGTTGCCTTTCAATAAAACGGCATTGTTTACAGCTCCCACTAGAGAATATCCTAGTTTGTGTTGATACACTGAATAGGGAAGGTATGGTGTCGCCACCTGTCTGTACAAGTCAAGAACAACAACGTCGCCACCTGTCGGTACAGGCTCTACATGCAGGGGTATGGTCCTCCTCCTCCTCCTCGTCGTCGCCGCCGCCGTCGCTGCTATTAGTACACGAACTGTACCTGACTGTACAACAGCACCTGACAAATCTAAGGTTATTGGCCCATTACAACCCCACTGTTCTTTCTCCCTACCATCGTTCGCTTGTCTTACACTTCTGATGAACACAGCCTTTGGTACTTAGCTCGGCTGTTAGGAACGAAATGCTTTACATGATTTGGTTATTTGCCGAACTGTTGAACATGTTTTACAAGTTTCCCTTTCTTATCAGCAGATTCATGTAAATGACGTCAGTGATAGTTGTGTAGTTTTGCTGATCATGTTCGAGGACGCGAATCTGTAGAATATTCATGTTAATGACCTCAGTGGTAGTTGTGTAGTTTTGCTGATCATGTTCGAGGACGCGGATCTGTAGAATATTCATGTTAATGACGTCAGTGATAGTTGTGTAGTTTTGCTGATCATGTTCGAGGACGCGGGTCTGTAGAAAATCCATGTTAATGACGTCAGTGACAATTGTGTAGTTTTTGGGTTTGAACACTAAATTGACCCCCATATCGCGTTTGGGTTCATCTCAGGATACGTATCCATGCAGCGCTTAGTGTAAAGATATCTGACATGATATCCACACGCAAAATTACGATGTATCAAGCGAGTTTCCTATCCGTTTAAAACTATAATTTAACATCTTATTGTTTTAAAACTATATTATTGCCGTCCTATTGTTTTAAAACTATATTGTTGCCGTCCTATTGTTTTAATACTATATTGTTGCCGTCCTATTGTTTTAAAACTATATTATTGCCGTCCTATTGTTTTAAAACTATATTGTTGCCGTCCTACTGTTTTAATACTATATTGTTGCCGTCCTATTGTTTTAAACCTGTACTTTAACATCGTATTGTTTTAAAACTATATTTTTACTGTCCTATTGTTTAACAACTATATTATTACCGTCTATTGTTTAATCATCGGTCTGTACCGAGGTGTATGCGTTTGTTTTGATGGTATCGGCTTTGTCTGACGTCATAATGGCGCCAATTTTGTTGTCTGCATTAGTGGGGGGTGAAAATACTAAACTAGTGACAATCGTTCCGCTGAAAAAAAACATCATAAATAAGAGCTATGACATTTGACATTTCCTTCTAAAGCCGAATGTTAACCACGCTTTGCTTTAAAAAAAATTCCCGTTCCATGCATGACCATTTCAAAGATGCAAGTTTTTGGAGTGGAAAATATGAATGAAGCATCACAAGGACGTGGTACATGGAAATGAAAATATTATCAAAATAAGGAGGAAATTTTTCACAAAATTTCAGCGAATTGCTTACATTGACAAAAACCGGAACGCAAGAGAGCAAGACTTTTTATGACAAGACATCAATGTCAACGCATTGTCTCCAACTCCGTAGATCTTCGAACAAGTAATTTACTTTGTTTAACGTCCTATTAACAGCCAGGGTCATCTAAGGACGTGCATGGCTTTGGAGGTGGAGGAAAGCCGGAGTACCCGGAGAAAAACCACCGACCTACGGTCAGTACCAGGCAACTGCCCCAGGTGGGTTTCAAACTCGCAACCCAGAGGTGGAGGGCTAGTGATAAAGTGTCGGGACACCTTAACCACTCGGTCACCGCGGCCCCCCTCGAACAAGTGAACTCAACGGTCTTTTAGTAATCGTATGACTGACAGGTCCACGTGTTCGCTCCTTAACAAATCATCAGGCTATTTTTAGCACATGATAAACAAAACACGTGAGCCAATTCCAAAAACAAACAAAAGCAAAAACAACCAAGAATCCATTGCGCCATTTGAAACCGGAAACATTTTGAAAAACGTAAATCGACGAAGACAAAAATTAAGAAGCTAAAAAAGTAAAAATGATAAAAAATCTCATTTCTCAATGGCTGCAGTAGGCATCAAGGCTTTTTTCAGAGAATCAAAAAAGCAAAACATTTAGAATTAACTCTTTTCGACCTCCCACTTACAAATAAACAGCTGTAAATAAAACATATATTATCACTTTGTTTTGCCTCTTCCACAAATAAGTAAACACATTATATGCAGTACATGGCATGTACTTTTCGTCGTCGGTTTCAAAATTAAAATTGGTAAGATTCTTTTCTTTTTTTCCTCAGTTTTACAGATTCAATCTCTTTCGTGAAGTTTCCTTTTTGTGTACTTTACATTCTGTGTATCATTACTTTCAACGTCAGCCAGTCGTTACTATTAATATCCAACATGTCCGACATGTTCAAACGTCGTTAGGCGTCGAGTAAATTATTGAGCAATTTGGATGCGTAGATGGGACAAAGAAAATGATATGTTAGGTAAATAGACGGTTACATTACTTTGATATTTTAACTCAAAATCAATCGAACTTAGGCTAAACAAGAAAGAAGAAAAAAAATCTGCATGAAGAAAATAGAAATGTACGTACCATGTTCATTATACAAAGACAATAATAGAAATAATTCCGGAACGGTACATGCATGTGTCTTTTGGTTCATTGCTGACATCCGCCATGCAATGTCTAGTCGGGTGATGTGAAGTCCTCAAAATGGGAACCAGGGCAGTAACTTTTCTCTAAAAATCTTACCGATTGCAACTACAATGTACAAACTAATTTTGCTGTAAACATTTAAGGCGTATTGGCGAGCCATGAAGTCTTGGCTCTCAATTGAAGTGGAGATATGCCCTGTTCCGGAAAAGCACGCCTCTTCATTATCCAACCTGAGTTAAATGCATCCTACTTGATATTTAAAGTTTCGAAATTTTATATATTTCCCTTCATATTCTACAACGTTACATCCTTCCCTTTTCGGTGTATTTCCGTCTTTTTTTCTTTGTATTTTACTCCGATATTCCGTCTGTCAGCAGTTTCAAGCTAAAACTCAATTTTAGAGTCCCAGGAAGATAGCTAATTGGTTATTAAATTTACAACATACACGAAAATACCATTAAAAACCATCGCTGGCACTCTGACTTGCTGAGGAGGTGTTGCCCGTGCGTGGAGAGGTGAAAACATCCCGACCTGACATATTATACTCGATAACAACTGTCAGCCGCCATCTTCCCACTGTTCGAGTTCCTCGTCTCTGCTCATTCACTGATAAATCTGACGCTCATCAGCGCCGAAGTTTCCGATCGCTGTCCGTCAAAACTAGACATAGTAGAAAGGTTTGGCAGCACTTCAACATGCCAATTTCACTTTCTAAGTTTACATCAATAAGCTGTATCGCCGATCTGCCCCGAATAACACTTGACCTATATTCGTTATCATGTCTCAAAGTTTGATGCACTTGCGTGGATGAAAGGAAGCACCGCATAATGAAATAACAAACATCGTTCTACATAGATATTGATAACGTAATGCCGTATCCACGAAACAACGTTCATATAAAAAATGATCTAATAAAAATTATTTTACATTACCTTATTACAATAAGGATTGAATTGAAATTATCCCAGATTTTGTTTTCATATTTTTTTTTTTTTTTTGAACAATCAATGTCTAAAGTACATGCATTATAATTACTTGTAACATTTTTTTTAAATCACCAAAAGTGTAACTTTGATATATAAAATTACATATCTATATTGATTTTGTCTTGTTTAATGTCCTATCAACAGCTACTTGTACAGTCATTAAAGGATAACAAAGTAATTGAAAACCTAATTAGCCTCACTAAAGTCCCCGAAATTAAATAAATATTGATAAACAAAGAGCAATATTAGATCTTCTCAAGTAAACATAAAACCTATTTTACATATTCTTTAAAATTGATAATTGTCTTACTATACTGAAATAAATAACATTGCATGCCGATAATGATATTAGCTCTCATTTCAGTATAATCCTGTTGAATCCTAGAAAATATTGACCTATATTGAGAAAATTAGAAAATTAAAAAAAGAAAAAAACCACCACATGGGACCACACTAGCTCAGTCAGTTAAGTATCAGGCGCTTCCTCTGAGTGTATGGTTTGACTCCTATACTCTCTGGAGTTCCTCAGATAACAGAAATAATGGACGATAGTGTGATAAGATTGTCTGTGGACAGGAAACTTAAATCTTATTCATCAACTACTAGGTGACTTCGTCTTAAAATGACCCTGGTTGTTAAAGAAAGAAAGAAAGAAAGAAAGAAAGAAAGAAAGAAAGAACATACGACCTGTTACGTACAGATATACCGTATGCTGAGTGATATAGACAATAGATACGGTAACAAGTCAGGGAGGCTAAATATAGAACACTTGGGGAGCCATTCCACATTTCTTACTTTTCCCTCGGTTAATAAATTCTCTCGTGTTAATAAAACCATGTATATACCTTATCAAAAGGTAATAATTGTATAATTTATGTGATGTATCGCGTAATATTCACATTATAAACAATCTCCCAGGTGTTGAATATAATAAAATACAGAATCCCAGTCTTAATTTGCACCTACCTGGTGCCAAAGCGTTTACGAGGCACCTAATTACACACGAATTGCACTGTAAGTCAAACTGATGGCTTTCTCAGATTGCGTTTTCCTCAACTCTCCTGTATTTTACCCACATAGTCATTTAGAGCTTCCTTTCGTGCTTTGTTGCTACATGTATACGTACGATAAAATTTGTAACGAACTTGCTTGTTTTTTCGAGTTCAGTTAGTACTGAATAGTGTCTAGAAGGCGCCATGATCCAGGTCGTGTCGTCACCTCGACCGACACATATGTCACTTGTCTTCTCGTGGTGTCCTCACATATGCCATGACACAGATTCTATTTTGACGTCACAACACTTCTGATGACGTCACGGCAGTAACAAGAACAATTTGCCTTATCATGGCGTCGCGAAAAATAGGTAGCATATCGTGTATTAACAAATATGACGATTGAAACCATGAACAAATGAACGGAACTGAAATAGTTCAGAGGTCATGCGACGATTAGACATGTTAGATAACATGGAAAGGAAATAATCATATGACGTCATGTCGACAGACGATGCCACAGTGACATGAGAGTTTGCTACAGTTTACATGTATCTTTTGAAAAAGTAAGTGCATGCACACTGGACAGCGTCGTCCACAGGGGCCTGATGATTTTTAGTTTACATGTATTTGGACTTTCTCTGGTGCATGTGTAAAGCATATTTTCAGGGGCTAGATTAAAATTTGTTTAAAATGATACCCCGGTGCCCCTCGTTATATTGAACATTGGGGGTGTCATTTTTATCGAATTTTTCGGGGGGGGGGGGGGGGGGGGGCTAGATTAAAATTCGTTAAAAATGACACCCCGATGTTCCTCGTTATAATGAACATAGGGGTGTCATTTTAACCGAATTTTACCGAATTTTGATCTAGCCACCAAAAACGTCTAAAAATGTGCTATACACGCCAGGTAAGACCCAAATACATGTAGACTGTTAAAATTCTCAGGCCCCTGTGGACGATGCTATCGAGTGCGCATGCACTTACTGTTTCGGGTGACATTTTAACTAGGTCAGCTCTCCAAACCTGGAAACACTTTCCAATGGAACGTTAATATTGTAAAAGTGCATCACTTTAATGAGTCCCTTGTTCCGTATGATGTAACTTTGATGTAATGGAAAAAGCCCAAAAATAATTAACATATTACATTTCAAAGGTATCGTACAGAGGCTGAATCCAAATCGATACGCTTATATACATATATCTGTACCTGTTTTAACGAGGAACAGATTTTGGTTCTATAACGGGTTGTAGAACCACGTGATTACCCAATGATTAAGTGGGCCAATTTACAAAGTACAGCAATATCAAGCACCTATTAAACAGTTTGAGATCTATCTTAGTGAAATTGATGCTGACCGATATGTGCTATATGTAGATATAAATTTATATGAAGTTGGTCTTAAAAAGGAGTTTAACAGCATTTCGTGGGATTAATTCCAATTTTCGTTAACAAGACTTAATCCTTGCTAAGGATTTATTGTTTGTCAAATATGTTGATTGAAATATGTATAGTTGTATGTTGTCTGTATGACCGTGACTTGATAAGAACATAAATCATAAATAGATTATTTTTCGATTGCATGGAATGGGTTTTAATTCCGTCATCCGGATGAGAAGAGTTGAATTAAAGTTCTCATCCCATGTTATAGATTATCTGTGTAGGGTTTTCGATTCCGCTATTTTCTGTTCGACTGGAAATAAATGGAACTATGGTATGGTTAGATTTTGTTGGGGGTCGTCAGAACGAGGCCATGGCTTTCAGTTCCAATGGAGGCAAAGGAACTATGGTATGGTTAAATTTAGTTGGTTTTGAGATCGTCAGAACGAGGCCCTAGCTTTCAGTTCCGAAGGAGACAAATAGAATTATGGTTAAATTTAGTTGGTTTGGAGATCAAAAGAACTAGGCCCTGGTTTTCAGTTCCAATGGAGGCAAAGGAACTATAGTATGGTTAAATTTAGTTGGTTTGGCGATCGTCAGATCTAGGGCATGGCTTTTAGTTCCGAAGGAGACAAATAGAACTATGGTTGAATTAAGGTGGTTCTGAGATCAACAGAACTAGGCCACGAATTTCAGTTCCGAAGGAGACAAATAGAAATATAGTATGGTTAAATTCAGTCGGTTTGAAGATTAACAGAACTAGGCCATGGTTTTCAGTTTCGATGGTGACAAATGGAACTATGGTTAAATTAAGTTGGTATGGAGATCAACGGAACTAAGCCCTTGGTTTCACGTCCGATGGAGACAAATGGAACTAGATTTTAGTGCCTTGTTCTCTTTTAGCTTCTTTTAACGAGCCTTTCTAAACATATGTTTGTAAACATATGCCATTACTTTTCCAGAATACCTTAATTCCCATCTCATTTTAATGTTGTTCTACGTGTTGATTATTAAAGTTTTAAAATGATTTGTTGATGCGATGTTCTATTAAACTTCAGTTGAATAATATGTTTTCTTTTTAATATTACAGAAAGTATTTATAAATATCGGACGAACTTTGACGACGATGAGGTCAAGATGGAGATTCTAGACACAGCTGGTCAGGTCAGTAAAAATACATCAACAACAAAACAGAAAAAAAAACAAGACAAAAAAAAATATAAAAAAAAATAATAAAAATAAAAATTATTTAAAGCACATTGTTGCGTACTTTTCTCTCATGTCACATGAACTTTGTATAATGTGATGTGTTATTAAGCGGCATACTTGATCTATTTTTAGACAAAGCCAATTTGTGGCAGTAAGCCATGAAGGTCATACATGTATATTGCGAGGTTATTGATATATATGTTTACTTAGCAAAGAATATGATGTTAAATCCGGTTATATATGAAGTAAACAAATTAATACACAGAAGATACATGACATTAACCGAAATGTTACATTAAACAACATGACATTATGCGGAGCCTATCAACTGTACTGTGTATAGGTCGGTAGGATAGTACAAACGTTGGACCGTCGAACGACAGCTGACGTTTGCCCACGCACTTGTAGTTCCTCATTAGCTAGATTAGAGGAAACATTCCACGTGGTTAATTGACAAGGTCAAAGCCCTTACTACGGTCGTTACGAGTTGACAAGACGGGAAAAGAATTCTAGCATTCATGAATATGAGAGATGACTCCTTACCGAAACCAAAGATAACTTAGATGTTTAGGTTGGTTTGATATCGTTCAAAGTCCTATCAAGCAGTGCGATACCTACTTGAAAGTTATAGTGGCATTTCACTGAAACGTCATGTCACATGCGCATTGGAATGACGTCACTTCCGGTCCGTTTTACATAGATACATAGATTTATTCTGAAAGCATACATAAAATCTGTACAGGATTTACGTCCTTTGATTGTCAGCTCGTAATTGAGTTATTGAAATAATAAATAATTGTTTAGTTCACAGCTTGATTTTGCATTTACAACATCAAATGTAAGACTATTCCAAATATCCACAATTCTCTGCATGGAACGATTATTTTCTGACATCTAATCTTGAGAATCCTTTATGTATTTTAAAGTTATGTCCGCAGATGGATTGGCCCTACATTTACGGAAAACAATTTCGCGACTTCCCCGTCATATTTTCCGGAGGTGATTTTATAGACCTCAATCATGTCTCCACGAGACATTATACGTTATACTGACACCGGAACGAGCCAGCCATAGTTTCGTTTTCCATTCATTAAGTGTTAGTAGAATTCACCAAGTGCCCCTTTAATACTTCGGTATAGCACAGCCTGTGAGACAAAACCCATTACCTTCCTCACGTTGGCGAACACTTAACTAAGGTCAAAAGTTAGACATTTTCAAGTGAGATGTCAGAAGGAAAACAGTTGTTTAGAAGGAGAGAATATATCAGATCCCAAATTTAGTCGCCTCTTAAGATTATATGCAATTGCTATGCCCTACATGTAGGACAAGTGAAATTAAGGATACGTACCAATTTATATGGATTTATTGGATATCTGTTTCTTGTACAAGGATTTGTGGATTCCGTTATACGACAACCCTATTCATATAGAGCTAAATGCAGGTCAAAGCTACCCATCCCAAACGTCTTTCTTTAATTAAATTGGACATACATATGTATTATCCAATAAAGACTCGTGTAATAAATGTTCTTTCTTTGGAATGTTGCAGATGGAAGAAGGATGGAAGGACGGATACGCATTGTGGGGGGACTGTTTTGTGTTTGTGTATTCAATAACGGACAAAGACAGTTTTGACGAGGTCATTAACATCAAAAGACAAGTCGAGAATGTGCGTCATTCCACCGCCATCAGTGGTATCCTGGTTGGCAACAAGTCAGACTTGCTTCACGACCGTCAAGTTCCGGTCAATCATGGCATGGAATTGGCGGACGAAATTGGCTGTAAATTCTACGAAGTATCCGCCGCTGACTGGACACAAGTTTCCGTGATCACAGATATGTTCCAGGACTTATTTCGAGAGTGCAGGCGAGCTAAAAACGCGCGTGAGGGACGTCAGAGGAAGGCGAGTTCGTCCCTTCGTTTCAAACAAGCTATACAAAAAGTTATTTCCGGGAAGACCCCCGCTCGACGAACACTCAGTGCGTGATTGGTGCGGGTTGATGTTTTTATGTGATATTCATTTAATTCCATGGATTTTATTTAAATTATTCGACATTTTGAAGGATAATTCTGCCCAATATATCCAGATTAAAAACAACATTGATGTCTTACTACGCATGAGCAGCGCCCGCTTCCGGTCTGACATAACCCGCCAGACATTTGGCAACATCTTATACAGGTAAATATGGAGACAACATGTTAACACAGTAACATACAATATGTTTAACGCTGATATGTTCATGATAAAGAAATGACGAACATTTAGAGTATATATTTATCTATAGCAATAATTTAACGTATAACATTTGTAAACATAGAAACAATGAAAATATTTAAATAAGTTCAGTTCATTACAACAGTGTATGATATAGAAAGCATGTCATGTTCTCTTTGACGGCAGCAAATTTACGGCATTATCATTATTTTTCTTATTTATTCATTGATTTATTCATTTTACTTATGTATCTAATCTATGCAAAAGATAAATACTGCCTCGTTTATTTCTTATAAAATTCTCCAAATATTGACAGTTAGCCACGGCCAGAGTTATTAATTTTTGACCGGCTTAGTGAAAATAATATCTGCTGAAAAAAATATGATGAACTAAAATGAAAACGAATGTACATACAATCGTCTTATATCAGATATCATTATTTTTCAGAAATCGCAGAATTCGTTTTAAGCTTCCTTTTTACTCCGGCATGAAGCTTTCCAGAGTGCTGGTGTACTGTAGAGGACGGCTATTCTCAACAACGTGATCTGTTTATCTTACGGAAGGCATTATTCACAAGCTTTCAGGAATATATAAAGAAATCTAAAACTAATGTATTTTTTAATCTGGATCATGAGACGTACAACGAACTCGTCTTGCACGTGAAGCGCACGAGATAATGCGTAATTTTACACGCGCTATCCACGACTTCATTAGTGTTTCGTTTTGTATACGGGTTACCAAGAGTGAAAAGAATAATCTATAGCAGAAGTTGGATGTTGGAATTCGGCTTTGAAGTCAAATTATGTGAATGTATCGTGTTTAAGGACGTATTCAACCTGTAACTTACACACCTCCATACACAGAAGAGTTGAGCAATTTAGGAAATTCCTGTCAAATACTTTTATAAATCATGGTTATTCGGATTGCTTTTGCAAGGGTTATAATATACACAATGACTTATCGAATTGTTCTTTGAAGGGAGTTAACTCTGATACTATTTAAGTATGGAATTATATGGTAGCATATACCCTTAACTGAAACACGGACGAGACATTGGACGCATCTTAGATGCGTCCCACAGTATACATGGCTGTTGGTGTCTATAGAATGTAAAGTGTTCGGACGAACAATGACTACCAAGTCTTTCATGGAAAGTAGATCGTCTGGAAGAATACATTTCATTTCAAATCCCATTTGTGAGACGCAGTTCAAAACAAATACCAGTCGGGTTTTGTGGACCTTTGTGAGACTTTAACAAAAACGACAGTGTATCCGGAAATGGGAATCAGTATATAAAACGGACGTCACGTCTAGAGCTTCAATCTGTGCCTCGTTTTGGGGTTGAAGCGGAAGTCTAATAGCGTAACGAATCAGACTATGAAAAATGGTCAAATAAAAGCCATAATTATTTATTTGGAGAAAAATATTAATTGTCAGACAGAATTGCTGATTCAGCGATTGCGAATAAGTATGCTGGAACAAACCGCCCTTGAGACGACCTTTACGGTGAACATGTGATACTTTTTTGTGAGAGAGTTGATGATTAAAATTAATTAACAAGCTTCTGGTTGTTATCTTATTGATTAATGACGTAAGCGAGTACTGTTTTTTCTCGAAACTTCATTTACGTCCTTAATGAATGTCACAATAAATTATAAATAATCTTTATTATCATAAGACATTCCTAAATTTCTCTTCAGAATGATATCAGCATGCATCATCACAGTATTTTGATGACTAAATGTGAATTGCCATGTGCATTTACTATTATGATTAATATGTTGCTGAATTTCGTGTATAGACGCGTAAAATACGTCTACTAGGAAAAATAATCAAATATGATCAACGCGTTCGATAATTTCAAATATGCCGGAAAGACCCGAAGATTACCGATTGTGGCCTCTTACTTTTTGTGCTTTTATTTACATTTTCAAAGATGTTTCCCTCAATATCAAATATAACACAGATTAAGAAACTTTATAGTTATAATCAGTAATCGCTAATTAAAAAGATTTAAGTACTAGAAATTACTCTTTAATTGTTTAATGTTTCTTTAGTGCGTCGTTTAAATTCATAACAAGTTGAAATGCTTTCCTTATCGTTAGATAAACGTAATTTTTATGATATCCATCGCGATTGTTCAGTCGGTTGGAGCGCCGGCCTCGTAATCTCAGGCGAAGATCCGAGGTACGTGATTCGACAATCCCTACCCGTGTCGGTTTGTGTTCTAGGCAAGCTGAGAAACGGACCGGTCTTTGATGTCGTGGTTGTTTCCTTGGGTAAGACACTTTACCCTTATTGCTTTGGATGGTATGCAACGGGTCTCCCGTATGTTGTTCAGTGAGGTAGCCACCAGCTACTACAAGGAGACCTCGCCTCAAAATGATCCTGGCTGTTCACGGGGCGATAAATCCAGCAAAAAACAACAACAAACAAACAAACAAATAAAAAACAAAACAAAAAACAAAAAAAAACAGGGCTGTTGACTATAATATCTGTTTTTACAACCTTTTTATTGTATTCTAAATGATTTAATCACAGTTCCCAGTTGATGAGAACCCAGAATATAATAGTCTATAACAGACTATTTAATGTTCGACCACGAGTGACAAACCAAAACTTTAAACAGATTTAAAATAATAAAAAGATGGACAAATTAAGGAAAGCAGATGATTTTACATACTATCTACAACATGCACGTATAATTATATATCTTCGGGCAAGATGGCCGACATGTGAACACTACACACACATAATCTATATGATATTTGCCTTTTTTTCACGTTATCAAAAGACCAGCCTATATATAGAACAACATCATCTTATCAAAGTTAGATACATATTTGTAGGTTAAAGTGCAATGGAAAAAATGGGGAGAGACCGGATTCCTTTCAATGAGTTAGAAGTGTATTTTCGAAATATTCTTCCTTTAATCTAAAACAATCGCCCATTTTGTCCGTCGGTAGGGTTTTGTTTCTTCAATTCGAAATGTGTATTTAAAATCATTTTTCAAAATAAAAAAAATACTCAGTTAATGTATTTAAAACAACACTTACACTTGATTCAAACGAGTCCATGTGTATGCTTTTGCTTTTAAACTGTTTGTTGTTGCAAATTAGTTCGAGATTGTTAATAGTTTTAAATATGTGTTTATCTGTCGGGAGAGAGTTTTTGTAAACAATCATCAACATTTTCCCTGCATTCCTATAAACATACATTACACTCGAGTCAAGCTTTCCAAGAGCGTTGATGATCAAGGTTAGTGGAAGCTTGAACACAACAATCATCTTACCGGAAGTAGTACTCGTAAACTTAACAAACTAGTTATTTAGCCTATGATAAATGCATTTCTTGCCAGTTCATTCTAATAACAACATCTTTGCTAATGTCAATGGTCCAAAATGTTTGGCAAGGCGCATGGAGTAGCCTCTCGAACGAGAATGGATACAACACGGCCGACTTTTTTTTCTGTGACAAAATCAACACTCGGTGTTTTTGTCGGTATATTTTTTTGATTTAAACATATTTGATTGTGTCTTAATATATACATGGGAATTGGGCACAAGTTATCAAACTCATATTACGCCCTTTCCCTATATACTTTTACATACATATAATACATTTATTTTACAAGATGACATATATTTACATATGAGAGAGAGAGAGAGAGAGAGAGAGAGAGAGAGAGAGAGAGAGAGAGAGAGAGAGAGAGAGAGTTATAATGAAGATATAATTAAAAAAAATCATTATGACTATAGATTATCAAATGAATAAACAATTCAAGTAAACTATTCCAATTAAATCGGTATATTGAAAAGAATGTATTATAAGTTTTTGGTTAGGAAAAATATATGCATGCACATTCACACTTCAAACTCTAAAGTGGTGTTTGAAACAGTCCAAAACATTTTTTTTCAGAAAGAGAACTATGAAATAGTGTATTGTTGTCATTTACAGAATTCTTAAGCGTTTAAAATATCCTATAACATATTTTTCGCGGAACCATATTTGCCATGGAGACTTGGCATATTTTCATTTACTATACTAGAAACATACGTATGACAGGGCGTACCTGGACCATTTGATGTGTAAGCATTTGCAATAGGGGTCTGGGGGTCTACCGATAATGCCCTTTGGTTGCATTTAGACTTTTCAAATATCGGATACGGCAAAATTTTCTGGATAAGTCAATGTTTATGCATACACATAAACTGAAACTTGAAACGTACTGATCAGAAAGTTTGATGTCGCAAAAGGTTTAAAGAATTCAGAGCAAATGTCAAATATTCTTCTTGACAAAAATACACACATTTCGGAAAATGATGCAAGCACCGGCTTATGTGTTTACATGGCAGCTACACGCCTGTACGGACCATGAATTCATGAAGCTATGTCAAGTCCCTGTAATAATTTACGGTTCCTATGAATCCGGATTACCGCCAATCCGACGAACTAGAGAACTATGTATTTTATGATGAATAACATTTTCGGTTTCGTCAGGAAAAGATTGAGCAACTCTGCCCATTCTGTGGTACAACTCGTGACTTGCTCCTGCTAATAGTATAAACTTTGTACTATTTTTGTATACTTCAAAAGTTCACGGAATTCATGAATGGACGAAACATAATAAATAGAGATTTATATTCCAGTAACATCTCAACCTGTGATAACACGATTTGGCAAAAGACTCGAGTAAATGATATACCAGACGTATATATGTTGAACGGCACGAGGAAAAGAGATCTCACACTCGTTTTAAAGCGTGTTATTTGATTCTAAGCCAAACCAGATAAATCTAGTACATACATATATATATAGAGAGATTGTGAAATAGAGATTACTTACAGTGAGATGAAAAAAACAGTGATCGTGAACCGTTAAAAGACAATAATAGCTTTGTTTGTTTTTGTATGATTTTATCGTCCGTCGACTATTTAAATCATATGAAAAAAAAACGTAAAAACGCTGCAGAAGAAGACATTCAATAGAAATGATGAATGAAATTACTCAAATTTAACGCAAATAAGCAGACCTTTAATAACGGACGTTTATTCAAAATGCAAAAAAAAAAAAAGACAATAGCAGTTTTTGTGATTGTAGATTTCGACAATATTGCATTGTCGCTTTGACAGAGGCGTCAACGCGTCAACGCGACAACGCGATAGCATCTTTATTGCGCACTGGCGGGGTACTTTTGTCGCGTTTTGCTGCTTTGTGCACAAACGCAAAATGACATAGGCACCGTCTGAAACTGATTGCCAAATATAATTAAAAGCAAAATGTAAAAATAGCATCAATGTCAATGAGAGGTAGCAAGCACAATACTATTACATATGTATTGTCTGTAACCCAAGCTATTGTTTTATAAGACTAGTAAGTCAAAAACAATTCCTGTTCTTTTACATCTACTAACAGCTCGTAAATAAGCGTTTTATCCTACAGTGTAGTCTCATCTTTGATGCGCGTGACTATATATCTATGTAGATAGTTGTATTATATCATTTAGGAACAGCAGCGCGTTCGTCTGTGTTGAGAGGTCAACAGTAACGGAAACGACCAATCAAATCAAATCTGTGTTTCATCATGGCGTCTGAGTAAATTTTTTTCCATTTTTTTATGATAAATCTTTATTCGTCCGCATATAATCCAGTGCTCCTGTGCCTAATTTTCTTTTTTTTTCACATAAAACACTGATTTTTGCTTCTCTCAGCAGTCATTTATGTCAGATATATGTATATTTTTTTTTCGCTTTAACAGAATACCGTTGATAATATAACATATTGTCTACGAAAACAGCAGCAAGTATATATAGAAAAAAGGTATATTTTGAAATCGCGCGTTGTTTTAATATCATATGAGGTCAGACAAAAACCTGGTCGCGAGTAGGTATTTCGACTGTATTACCTGCCTTAGTTCCATTTCTCTCCGCTAGGTTGCGCTCATATTGCATAATTCGAAGAATAGCAAAACGGAGAACAGAACACCTGCAGCAGACAATACAGTTTGTAATTTATCGTGGTAAACGAAACAGATGAATATAGAAGATACATGTAGCGACAACTGTTCTCGTCCAAACCATCAGCTCCAAACACATAAATATCCGTCCCTTTAACAGACAAATTAAACTGAACAAATTGTACTGCTTTTGTCGCTTTAGAAACCATAATTTCTAAGTAAATGTATCAGAACGATATATATAAAAGCCCCAGCCGGCATGATTTCGCCGTCCACTGCAATCTTCATCTCATCTGTGGCCCGGGGGAAGGACAAATGTTTAGGTTCCAGAGAAGCAATGTTTACACGGAGGCCACTTTCCAATTATCGTCTTGGCACCTTGTCTTTGGCCTCTTCACCACCATCGGCTCCACTTCTATCTGCACTATCGATACACTTTCCCGCCATATTGATACATTCAATTTTCCCCGAAGGAAACAGATGTTGCGGATGTGACGTCAGAAGAGTATAATGTTTTGAGCGTCTGGATAGTCACCAAACAAAATGGCTGACAGCTAATGAGTTTCTATGGGAATACTTAGTTAAGATAAAAACGTCAGAGTAAGGAAATGTGATTTAACTGTATGTAACACGTTAAAGGCCGATGTGGCTTGTACATAGTGTTATATACGGTCTACTGTACACTCGGTAGGAATATGTTTTCTATATTCTTTCACAAACAGATAATATGGAAGCCGTATTAATCATTTCTGAATGTTCTCGATCAATAGATATGTATATCAAGGTGAAGGTCAGATATATATATCAAGGTAAGGTCAGATATGTATATCAAGTCGAAGGTCAGATATGTATGTCGAGGTGAAGGTCAGACATGTATATAAAGGTGAAGGTCAGATATGTATATAAAGTTGAATGTCAGATATATATATGTCAAGGTGAAGGTCAGGTATGTATATCAAGGTGAAGGTCAGGTATGTATATCATGGTGAAGGTCAGATATGTACAAGTAAACAAGTAACAGAGTAGAATATGGGATGGAAGGTCATCGATGACTAGGTCAATTGAATCAGAGCGAAGTTCAATGATGCATGACTGCGGGTAAAATTGAAGGTCACGTATAACCCACGAAGGTCAAGGACACGTACATCACTGAAATGCCAGTTATACCGCTTTAATGTATCGGAGCATCGCATTATATTACGGGGTGAACGACTAGGATATATGGGCTGCTGTCAAGTAGTGTTTTGAAAACAATGGGAAAATTTTGTAGGTGCTTTCCATTTTTCACAGACTGTACCCATTGTTTCCAAACACCTGACAGGCTCAAGAGAAATATGTGTGAAAGACAAACAATCTGCATGCGTGTTCCATCATCCGTACACAACGTGTTTCCCTTCTCAAGACGAACTCCTTCCACAACACTTCAGCGTTAAGATAAACATCTACAGGTGTGTAGAGCACTTGTCTTTTATAAACATATCTAAATATATCACAATACAAAGAACACATTCAGGTCTCACACAACTAATTATTTCACTATATGTTATTACCAGTGACTCCATTCCCCTCAATCGCTCATTTCGAAGTTCAAATGACGTGAAATTATATCAAATTAAAGTTTGAAGATTTCACTACCTGAAAAATGATGTTATTGGATAAGATTTAATAGCATATAAGAACACCTTAACTTGAAAGACAGTAACTCGGATATTTACAGTGGACTGGGGAACTCCCGCCTTGGGAATTCCCCTTCTTTTCACATTTGGAATCTTACGTCATTCAACTTTTACTCATCTAAGAATGTACATTTTTGATTTTCAAAATCTCAATACCCTTTTCTTTATTCTCGTATATAGAAAGTACGCATATGTTATTTACTCAGGAAAACAGCTTCAAACATAAGAAATACATTTTCTTCAGGACTTCGTTCAAGCGAAACAGCAGCTGTTTGGTTATTAATAGTGTGAGACTTAAATCACATGACAGACCGCATATATCACGGCATATCTCGTTTTTCTCGGGTAAAACCTATAAGGGCTGAGTTGATCACGTTCAGCTTGTGACGTCACAGATTTGGGACACCGAAAACGGGGTCATCGCTGTCAGGCCACAAGTGATATTGTGAGTCGTGATTTCTCTGAAACTAAAGGCGCTGTGGCGTTCGCACTTTCTCCACTTTTTGTTTTATAAATTGGAGTATTTCTTATACGTAATATTCCAAATCATTTAGGACACACTTTAAGATACACTTCGTGTAGAAAAGGTGAAGGTTATGGAGAATAAAGCTAAGGTCAAGGGTATTTTGGGTGAGAGACGATCATAAAACAATCTGTTACGATCCACGCAATAGTTGATGACGACGTACACAACGTATACAATCGCGACATTCCGTCAATCTCCGTCAAATCAAGAATCAGTTGACGGCAATCACCGAGGCTAAACTGTACAAGAACAGAAATAATGGATCCGATTTCATTTTAAATTGGTACAGTCCTATTCTTCATTACGATGGCCGAACGGGGCCGGCAGAAAACCTAAAAGGGAACGACGTAAATTATAACGTGTTACGTTCAGAGGTTTAGTAAATAGGGTCAAGTTCGTATAGGGAGAGAAGATAAAGGAAATATAAGAAAACCATTGTTGTAATCTAGGTTCCTCGAGGCATCAGATTCTCCATGAATAGCGGATTAGCGGATGGAAATCGGACTACATATAATGTTTTCGGATGCAACTGAGGTCGACCCGATACACTCGCAAGAAGTCAATATCCTAAATTTAAATGAAATTCTTAAAATAGACCACGTGTTAACAAGAGCGAGCCAGTGTTTTTTTATTTGCTGGTATTGGCTAAGGGATCTTCCTAAACCACCTGCTATTAGCCACGGGAATCTGACTTGCAGCAAATCCTTATCAAGGTCAGACCCCTTGCTCTCGTTAAGATAATCCTCAGCTTTTCGCATCCGGACATATTAGACTGAAACACATTAGCAAGGTTAGTATACTAAGAAACTCATTCAAATGTAATCTTACGAGATAGAATACACTGTGTTCGTATCAGTCAATGACCTTGGTGGTTTGGGTCTAAAGCAGATAAAAAAAATAAAACTGCACATGTTTGTGAATCGTGGTAAAAAAAGTGTTTGAGATTAGGACGAATTTCAGGGCTAAAAAGAATTAGCAAGTTTTAGACAACCGATTTCTACAGCAGAATGGAGTGTAATTGTCTTAGTTTTTGACTAATACGACAGATTTGATGTTTTTGTTATGATAAATATTCATATTCCTTGCATGGAATCACGGAAAGGGAGAGAATGGCGTAGTGGATAGTGCATTCGATGTACACTTAGACGGCCGGGTATCGATTTCCCAAAAGGACATTAAAACCTCGCGGTGATTTTTTCCTCCGGTTTAATCTCAAAATAAAGACATACCTTTTCACCAACGGTACGTCTTATTCGAAAGAGCCTGTTCCATAGTTGTTCTCAAAGTTAAAAAGTTAAATTAAAACAAAAAACAAAACAAAAAAAAAACACAGGTCATGTCTTTGGGTTACAAAGACTGCTGTATTCGTGCACTTGAAATATGAAATAAAACATACACAATGTAACCAATTCTTGACGAGAAAACTGTACTCAATTTACTTCAGCCATATGCCTCTTAAAACTCTTGTGCCATGGACGTATCGCTCAGCCCAGTTCATCTTCGTACAGAATTTAGACATTTCCTATTAATTTAATTAATTTGTATCAAAACATTTAAATAGGAATTTTATCTGTCCGTTTCCTTATTTTTTAAAAGAAGGAAATGTAAACAAATCTCTTTGTGACGTAATATTTTTTTTGGTTATTTCCTGCTCTTGCCTCCCATCTTCTCCCTATACATGTACAATGTACCTCCAAATCTTCTACCACATTCGTCATCTCCCTGCCCACACTTCCCCGCTCCACTTAGACCGTACCCCAGCCCCACCTAACAAGCGCCACCCAAACCCTCCCGGCATCCCAAACCATTCCCACCCCCCGACCGCCACCCCTCACAATCCCCACCCACGCACCCCGTACCCACACACCACCACTCCCCCTCAAATCCCACCCACCCCCCCACCCCCCACACCCACCACCCCCACAATTGCCTACCTCCACCCCCACAAGCACCCCACCCGCCCACCCCCACAACCACCCAGCCGCCCCAATCGCACCGCACCCCTCACAACCAAACCGCCAGCCCCGCCCCACCCCACGACAACACCACCTTCCCCCCCATAACCCAAAAAAAATAATATTTTTAATTAAAAACTCTTAAACAAGATTAAAGGGTTTTCCAATAAAAAATTATACAAATTTCAAAAAAAACCCTTTCATATCCTATAAAAATAAGAAAACCATACCAAGTATAACAATTTTCCTACAACTACGCCTGCATTCCCTAACTTCAACTCGATTTCTGCTACACAATCTACACCATTACTCTACACCCTAAAAATCCTTAATTTTACCTTCATTTAAACACAAACTTCCAAATTCACCAACACATCTATCATATTTTTTACCACTACTCTCCATGACTGCATAAAAGAGCAATACCTACAATCCTGCCCACAGTATTCCCTAACCTCATGTACGCCCTACCCGCACATACCCACTTGACTCATCCCTACGCTCCACCCCCGGTCCACCACCAAACCCAGTCAAACTAACGTCCGGGGTCCTAGCCCAACACTAATACATCTTATAAAACATCCATAACATCCCAACCCCACCAGACCAACCATATATCACAAACTTTCTTCCACACAATACAAAATTCCCTCCCTACGCACACAACATACCCTCCAAAAATCCCAACCATACTACAGAACCTATCCTACAATCCTACTCCCAAACAATGCCTAACTCTCTCCAATACTATATCCAGTCCTCAACACACTACACCGTCACCCCACAATTCCCATCGCCAAAAGCCTACACCATAACACTACAGCCTAAACTCCCTCACCAACCGAAACACAAACCAAACCACCAACCCAACATGCACCACAAACGACACCATCACCTACGACACCAACAACGCACCTACATTCCCCCGAACCCCACATCACCCTACCACAACGCCCTACAAACACCCACACCAGCCAAAACCCACCCACCCTCCTCACAACACCACCACTCACGACCCCACCACACATCCTAACGAAACCACAAACACTACGACCCAATAAACCATACCAACCCACAACGACACATCACTCCCAAAACCAACCCGATAACGCAACACCAATCAAAACTACTATCCCTCACAACTCCTACTCCCAACCCACACCAAGCCCACAAAACCTTCTTTACTCATAACACACAACCTCTCCTACGCAATCCCAACATAACCCCACAAACAGACCCAATTACATAAAGAAAACGAACCCAAAAGACCAAGCCAAACAGACTAAAACTCATCACAACAAATACCTAACTAACACATAGAAAACACACAACTAACAAAAAGTCAGCAAACCCCTTTCAATACCAACCAAACCGCCAAACCCTCACCCCCCACCTTCCCTACCTTCCACCACAAGCCCCATCACCTCCCCCTCCACCCACACCACCCACAAAGCCCCAACCCCAGCCCCCCCCACCCCACCATCACAACAACCACCACCACCCCAACCTTACCCTCCTCCCCACAACGAACCTATCCCCCGCTCCGCCCCCAATTCCCAAACGCCCACCGACCCCCCCCCTCCCCCCACCACCAACCCCCCAATCACCCCCTAACCTCCTTAACCTCGTACACTCCCTCCTAATCCACCCCGACCCACCCCTTAAACCCACAAACCCAAACACTACCCAAAACCCACTACCATCTCAAAGATGCCTACCATTTAACAAACCAAAAAAAGATCAAATCCCTCACTAAACTACACCCACACGACGACTATCTAAAAACCGACCAAGCGCACCCAGTCCTACACTACTTCCCCAAACCCAACCCACCAACGAGCACGAAGCAGAAACCCACCCTAAAGCAACAGCAACTACAGCACAGACAACCCACAGAACACTAAGACAATCACAAACCAAAGCCAATCCGCGCTAAACAAGAACCAGCAGAAAACTAAAAAAACCCCCAACCACCGAACAACCACCATCCGCCGGACAAGAAATACCCAATGACCAAAACAAGCAATCAAACTTCACAATCCAACCCCAAATCACCGAACACCTACCCCCTAACAATCCCCAACAACAGAACAATCCCAACATCGCTCAAATCCTAACCAACACCCATAACCAAACAAACGAAATCCAAGAATCACTAAAAACCAACACAGGACACACAAAACCTACTAATACACAACCTACATCATCTCAAGACACCACTAGAATACACCACACACCAATCTCTACTCAATCCTAACAACAAAAAAAATTCGACCTACTAAAAAATATCCCAACCATCCTACAACCTACACAAACCAAAAATCGAAACGGCAAAAATACACCAAGGACACACAAAAAAAACTCGAAAAACCGAACAACAAACAACGAAACAAAAAAAAAAACCAAAAAAAAACCCAAAACCCAAAAATAAAAATTTTTAAAAATTTACCCCAAAAAAAAAAACCCCAAAAACAAAAAAAAAAAAAAAACCCCAAACACCCCCCCCAAAAAACAAAAAAAAAAAAACCCAAAAAAAAAAAACAAACCCCCAAACCCCCCCCCCAAACCCCAAAAAACCCCCCCTTTTTAAAAAAAAAAAAAAAAAACCCCCCAAAAAAAAAACCCCCCCCCCCCCCCCCACCCCCCCCCCATTAAAAAAAAAAAAAAAAAAAAAAAAAAAAAATTTTTTTAAAAAAAAAAAAAAAAAAAAAACCCCCCCAAAAACCCCCCAAAAAAACAAAAAAAAAACCCCCAAAAAAAAAATACCCCCCCCCCCCAAAAAAAAAAACCCCCCCCCCCCAAAAAAAAAAAATTTTCCCCCTTTTAAAAAAAACCCAAAACCCCCCCAAAAAAAAAAACCCCCCAAAAAAAAAAAAAAAAAAAAAAAAAAAAAAAAACCCCAAAAAAAACCCCCCAAAAAAAAAAAAAAACCCCAAAAAAACCCCAAAAAAACCCCCCCCCCCCCCCCCCTCCCCCAAAAAAAACCCCAAAAAAAACCCCCCCCCCTTTTTTTTTTCCCAAAAAAAAAAAAAAATTTTTAAAAAAATTTTTTTTTTTTAAAAAAAAACCCCCCCCCAAAAATTTAAAAAAAGGGGAAAACCCCCAAAAAAAAAAAAAAAAAACCCCCAAAAAAAAAAAAAAAAAAAAAAACCCCCAACCCCCAAAAAAAAAAACCCCCCCCAAAAAAAACCCCCCCCCACAAAAAAAAACCCCCCCCCCCCCCCTTTTTTTTTCCCCCCCAAAAAACCCCCCCCCCCCCCCCCCCCCCCCCCCCCCTTTTAAAAAAAAACGGGGGGGGGGAAAAAACCCCCCCCCAAAAAAACCAAACCCTCCCTTCCCCTCAAATTCCCCCCCCCAAAAACCCAACCCCCCTCCCATCCCCAAAAAAAACCCCCCCCCCCCCCCAAACCCCCCCAAAAAAAAAAATTTTAAAAAAAAAAACCCCCCCCCCCAAAAAACCCCCCCCCCCCCCCCCCCAAACCCACCCAAACCCCAAAAATTCCCCCCCCCTTTCCCCAAAAAACCCAAACAACCCACCCCCCAACCCCCCCCCCCCAAAAAACCCCAAAAATTTCCCCCCCCCCAACAAACCCCCAAAAAAAAAAAAAACCCCCCCAAACCCAAAAAAAATTTTCCCCCCCCCCCCAAAAAAAAAAAACCCCCAAAAAAACCCCCCCCCCCCCCCCCCAAAAAAAAAAAAAAAACCCCCAAAACCCCCCCCCCCCCCCCCCCAAAAAAAAAAAAAAAAAAAAAAAAAAAACCCCCCCCCCCCCCCCCCCAAAACCAAAAAAAAAAAACCCCCCCCCCCCCCCAAAATAAAAAAAAACCCCCAAAAAAAAAACCCCCCCAACCCCCAAAAAAAAAAAAAAAACCCAACCCCCACCCCCCCAAAAAAATTAAACCCCCCAAAAAAAAAAAACCCCAAAAAAAAAAACAAAAAACAAAAAAAAAAAACCCCCCCCCCAAAAAAAAAAAAAAAACCCCCCCCCCCCAACCCACCTTAAAAAAAAATAAAAAAACCCCCCCAAAAAAAACCCCCCCCCAATTTTAAAAAAAAAAACCCCCCCCCCCCCTTTTTAAAAAACCCCAAAAAAAAAAAAAAAATTTTAAAAAAAAAAAAAAAAACCCCCCCCCCCCCAACCCCCACCCAAATATTTTTGTTTTAAACCCCCCCCCCCCGGAAAAATTTAAAAAAAAAAAAAAAACCCAATTCCCCCAAAAAAAAAAAAGGGGGAAAAAAACTAACCGGGAGGAAAAAAAAAAAGAGAAAAACAAAAGAAAAGAAAAAAGAAAAAAAAAAACCAGGACAAAAAGAAGGGGGAACAGGGCAAAAGGGGAAAAAAAAGGGGAGGAAAAGAAAAAGAAGAGGGGGGAAAGAAAGAAAAATTTTTTAAAAAAAAAAAAAAAAAAAAGGGGGAAAAAAAAAAAAAAGGGCCAAGGAAAGGGAAAAAAAAGCAAAAATTAAAAAAAGAAAAGGAGGGGAAAAAAAAAAAAAGGGAGGGAACAAGTTTTTTAAAAAAAAAGGAAAAAAAACCCCCAAAAAAAAAAAAAAAAACATGGCAAAACAAAAATCCATTTTTTGGAAAAAGGGAAAAAAAAAAAAACCAATTTTTAAAAAAAAGGATTTTTTGGGGAAAAAAAAAACACCTACCCCCCCATCACCCTATCCCTACTCCCTTCCCCTCACAATCTCCTCCACTTCCCCTCCCTACCCCACCATCACCCTATCCCTACTCCTCCCCCTCACAATCTCCCTACCTCCACTTCCCCTCCCTACCCCACCATCACCCTATCCCTACTCCCTTCCCCTCACAATCTCCCTACCTCCACTTCCCCTCCCTACCCCCACCATCACCCTATATCTACTGCCTTCCCCTTTCAATCACCCAACCTCGACTTTGCCTCTCAATCTCCCCTACCTTCCCCTCCCTACCCCCACCATCACCCTATCCCTACTTCCTTCCCCTCACAATCTCCCTACCTCCACTTCCCCTCCGTGCCTACAACGGATACTACTTACTGCTTGCATGGATTACAATGTTTTAAGAGAGATAACTCCAACATTATGATACAGAACTATTTCACAAGATTTATTTTTTTCTTCAACCTAGCGACATTTTCTACACAAGCCTATCTGTTGAGGAATTTTCTATCTTTGTCATTTTAGTTGGTCCTGCCAAATCTTAAGGGTGACTGGAGAAACGAAATTGCTGATCGGCAGCCATCTTGGAATTGATGTTTAAAGAAAGATGTCATCGTTTCTCTGAAATAGTGGCAGAGATCGTTGTTGTAGCAATGTATATATCCACGATCTAATTTGTTCCGAACGGAAAGGTTATACTACATGTATCTGACTAATGATAATCCTCAAAAAGCATGAGAGGAGGCGTTAACACTTTTTTAAAAATACGTTTGTTTTGCCCTATGTTTGAATTCACCATTGTTTATTAATGAAGACCGTCTAATCACCCTCAACTACAACCGCACGTGCACAATGTCACGTGGCCGTAAAGATGCATGCAATCTCTTTCATTTAGTTATTGAGTCATGATTGGTAAGTCTTTCAAACATTGTCACCTTTAATCTCTTATCTTACATTATCTGATTGTTTTCTGCTACAATACATGTAAAGTTTTAAAATGTAACGTTGACAACCCAACAATCCGATGAACGTAAAAGAATGAAGGAAAATGGGTAAATGCGTCGAAATTCTATTGAATTGAGATATTGGGTAATACTGGAGCACAGTTTAAACGCTACACTACATAAATAAAAAAAATAAATCAATAAATAAAATGAATTGAAATACAAGTACAGCGTATACGTATAATATAATATACATGTACAGTATCTTCGTCTCGTCTTTTTTATCCATTTCTCCTTCTTCCCGTGTCATTCTTTCCTGTTTTCAGTTTTAAAAATATATGACCGTACATACATTGTACATGTATGAATCACAATTATTCTTTAACAAAATACACACACAAAAAAATCAAACAAGCAAACAAAAAATCCCGTTGTCGCTATAGAATCTCCTTATTAAATTCTAAAAAAGATTTTGATTTTCCAGTTGTTTTTTTGTTTTTTTTTGCATATTAATCAATTAATATTGAACATTATAAAGCTGTATAGTAAAAATGAACTTGTTATACAATTAAAAATATAACAACACAATGATGATTTAAGTGATCATTTAAGAATAAACAAGAAATATCTATAAAAAAAGATGAACGGCAAAGTTTTAATGCTGGTGGTTTTAATGTAAAATTGATGGTGAAATAAATCAACGAACTAATGTTTTTCAGCACAGATAACAAAATGATATCAGTTTGAATCATTTTGGTAATAATACCATGCGCGTAGCCAAGTTATTTTGTATGTGTATGCAGAGAAATGAAATGAGGAGTGAATGAGTTAAGTTAAGTGATAGGACATTTTAAGTCCGTCATTTAACGATGTCCGAATAGTTACGTTGTCCTGTTTTCTTGAAACGACGAGCCTTGTACAGCATTTAGAATGATAATTTGTGTTGACTTTACCTTATTTTGCACGCTTGGAACACGTTTATATAATGTCCGAATATGTGTTCAATAACCATACGTACATAACCATAGTCCATTGGGCAAAGCAATACCTTTCCTGTGGGAAGGGCTGTAAAAGAAAGAAATCAAGACCAAAAACCTGAGATCAACCTTGTATTTAAGTCGCGTTACCGTAACACGACGTTTTGGGATGATCATTTCGACAATGGGTGATGTTTTCATGAAGGTATGTGTAGGTAAAATACATTTATATATAAGTTCAAACAAAGTCGAATTGAATTTAATATAAATGAATCCTTCAACTGTATCGGTGGTCATAACATAGCACGACATGTGTTCTAGGGTTAAAGTTAAAAGTATAACGATCATCATTATACTCAGAGAGGGGTTGATTGAGGAGGATTAATGTCCTTGTTCCGGTTATAGCCGAGCCTAGGACACTCTCTTAGATAAGGGGTCAGAGTTCAGAAGCTTAACTAGCAGGGAACTGTGTTCATGTGACAACCCAGGCAAGCCAGGAAAACCACACTTGGTCTCGTTTGGAGACGTTAATCCCACTATTTAGCAGCCTTGATATATAAGGCAAAACATTCGTGACAGCGTTGGTGTGCAAACCTTATGATTTAAAAATACATTAATTTACTAATGTCATTGAAGATCAGACAAAGGGTACATATATAATATCAAAATCTGTACATTTGAAAATTAGATTTCTGTGTCTACCTGCGTTCAGAAAGCTGTGTTTCATTATATTCAATAACATTCCTAAGCATAAGTATAGTAACGTTCACCTAACGTTTGAAAGCAAACGATTTCCTTAAAAGTATTCATTCATTTCTGCATCTTACCAACTGTCATGTAGTGAGGAAAATTCCAATAGTGAATTGTGTACTCTATGCTCATATATAACTCCGGACCTGTTCTTTTGGTTAATGTTTTATAATTCATTTTAAGATTAACAGTAACAAATATGTAAATCAGACTTCACCCTGGTTTCCGGTTGTAAGTAGTCCTTTATAGGAATGGCACCAAAGGGAGGATGGTGGGCTAGATCAGACACCAGAAAAAAAATTAAATGTTACTATGCCCAAATTTTAAATCATATTTAAATGAGCGATTTAAATATGTAAATGAGATATTATCTCCAATTTTCACTATTCGCTCATTCACTACATGTACGTTTAACAATAGATGATATAGGCGCTTATTTTACTTTTCTTAATTGAGAAAGTATTAGATTATTTTTTTTCTACAAATTTCATGCAATTTGTGCCGACATACACACACATATTTGAAAAAAAAAGTTTTTCTCGTTGTGTATAATTGTTATAATGGAATGAGTTAAATTATAATTCTATGTTGTATTGTGTTTCTGCATATTATCGTGATAACATATCTTATTTAAGATACTACATTTTAAGGGATAGGAGATCTAACAATGCTATATAGTTTGAATATAGCTGTTAGATTGTCTGACATGTGTATAGCATTCAGATACCCCTTTTCCTCGTGGAATCAATTGAAATCTACTTTTACCTGAAATGGTTTTACATGTACGTCTAACTGCAAAAAAGCAAATACGTGTACTTGAGACATATTTAAAAATATAATCTGTTTAGTATAAAAAAGATAATCTGAATTGTATAAAATAAATATGTATTGTAAAAGGGAATGGTAGGAGAGATAAACAGAAGAGAATTAGGAGAATTTAGAAAATAATTTGCTCTATTTTGAAGGTACAATACCAAATAGACTGATTGATCAAGACAAGAGAGGTGGAGGACGCCAAACCGGAATCAAGTTAATAATCATTTAGTAGAGTAAAGTTACAAAAAAATACTATTGATTTATTCTATTTAATTTTTTCCTATGTTTAGGACTGAACGTTTTTGTATCAAAGCTCATTTAAAACTTATCGAAACACTTTTAAGTCTATATTAAGTTTTCAAGTCTATATTAGTATATATATCTGCCATCTTTTTTATTTGACAACTAATTTTGAAATTATTTGGATTTGTTTTCATTTTTCCCATATTTTGTGTAAACCGTTGGATATCAAAACTAAGTTTTGTGTGCTATTTAGAATTTGCTTCAACCTCTCATATATACATATATCTTGCAAATTTTGTATATAAAATGCATAGATTTGGCATTGATCTTTATGTCCTGAATGCTCTAAAATGTTAGCGTAAGCATTTTGCAATTCTGACAACCACCAGGCAGCTTTGTTACATCAGGTGTACCATTTTGACTTGTTTCTGATGCTGATGGTTCCTGCGGGGCGAGCTGAAATTTCTTCCAAAAAACAGGTCTTCGGATTTTTCTTTGTCCCATTTTAACTTTGATTGCGTTCCCTACCACGTAATGACTAGTTATATCAATTAGTTGGTTTGACTAGAACCATCACCTAGGGACAGTATTCATAGTTTGTTTATAGATAAGCTCATATAAATAAGATTTTTTTCCTTCTTTGCTTGTTTGTTTTTTGTTTGTTTTTTGTGTGTGCTTTTTTTGTTGTTGTTGAAAACTGATGTGTACGCAACTGCGTATTTGCGTATAGTCAGCCACGCGCCTGAATACGACTGCATTTCAATGAGGAATTTAATTTTATTAATGTGTCATTTGAAAAGATGCATCCACTTATACAGCTTGCATTAAATCTTAACTTTGTTCCGTTTTTAACTGCATATCTGCATTTTGCATTTACCGCTACATTGACCAATCACATTCTTCATCTTGACCAGTAACGCCACCTGTCGCGTCATTTCCGGGGACAAAAGAATATTATACGGCTATGCCGAAAAATATTCTCATTTGTCATTTGTCCTCGTTTATCCTCCTTTGTCATCACTTGTCCTCTTTTTGTCTTCTTCTGTTATCTTTTGGCATAAATTTAAAAAAAAAATAAGTTGTATCGTATCCCCCCGCCCGAATAGGTCGTATTTTCAAACATAAAACAGGCTTAAGAATTGAATTTTGAATATTCTATCTATTTCCTTGCTTGTAATGAAGCTAAATTTATTCTAAAAAGTTGTATTTTGAAACTAAAAAAAAAGATAATATTAAACAAAGGATTTGTAATTGATGTGATAAAGATAAGTTGTTTGTCCTCATTCGTAATTTTTTATTTTCATTCTCTAACAGTATCTCGCTCATCAACCAATGAAATCGGGCGAATTGCACGATTATTTATAACGAGTAAATATATGTTAAAAAGTAGTAAACTAATAAAAATTGTGCAAAGATGTAGATATATCAAATAAACATGTCAACATTGGGCTTGTAAGATTTGTCTCCCTTGGGATTTGGTTACCGGACACGACTACCCTGTATGAATTATACTTCCCTGTATTTTTAGTTTTCTGTCTTTGGGTTAAATCAAAACATAAAAATATGTAAATTTTGATCTTTTTAAAAAGTTGTGCACGCATTGTTAAAATTTGTCAATACACAAAATTATCTACGAGTTATAGTTCTGCTGGCAACTTGGCGCTGCGATACAGTATAAAATTTGACCAAATATTTGTAAGTTGCATATTGACATTATAAAGAAAAAAGAAATATGAGGGGTCTTTTCCAATCACAAAAAAAATTAATTTACCAGTGACCCGCGAGACCATTGGTCTCTTGTTTTTTTTGCTCTGGAACCATTCAGGGACGTATATATATCGATCTATCTGGAGCAATTGGAGAAAGTTTAAAATATTCTATTTAAATCAAATTTCTATCCTTCACCACAGGGACATGGAACAAATAGCGAACTTATATTTAAAGGTTTACATATGGTCCGTGTGTTCGGAATACTTCTATGTGTTGGGTCCCTGTGTATTGTACGGACTCTCAAGTGAATTCGGTTTTGAGATGACCTCTGGAGAGAACATAAAGTTCGAACTATATCCCTTGATTAAATATTCTTTATAGTTTAAGGTAGGAATCGGCCTGATCAGAACATTAACGAGAACTGATGGACATTGTCCATCGAGAGGAATTTGTCTATAATGTATGTTCGTGTCAAATCCTTTCAAGAAAATTCGGTTTTGAGCACTTTTCAAAAGTGATCATATTTATATAAAATAAATTCCATTGAAATTAATATTTGTTTTAATTCGTTATTCAAGTTTGTTCAGGAAAGAAATCCTGATAGTAATAACCATATGTAGACGAAGAGTGATGACGTACATTTAGGTAAATTCCGTGGTAGACTGGCATAAGTCCCTGTTTGTCAAGGACAAAATATTATACAAAAAATATCAAAAATATATGAATATAAGGATTGAATAAGGTTATGTTGAGGTTTATACCCCATACACCTCAACTTAACTTTATTCAATCCTTAATTGCCTAGCTAATATCCGCAATGTAAATCAGCGAGTCCCCAACCAACCTCACAGTTCACTACAATGGACCTGACCTAGATATTCGTTTAATAACATGTGATTACGTAATCTAGGAAAAGAAATATTTCAAACATACTTGTTTTCCAATATTTTACCTCTTAAGATGTTTTTGCAACGTGAGTTCGTTGAGAACAAAACAGAGAGATGGGATTTGGTGCCTTAACTATTTGTTTAATAACGAATGATTTTGTGGCCATTGACAAAGAATATCCGTTGTCCCTCCAATTTTAAACCGTTATAAAGTTTTGTTGTACTAAATATTTTCAGTTTTTGTTAGACTGTCCGAGACAATCTCACCCTCTCATCCGTGCCCGAAGTTAGGCCATGCCCTGTTGATATTATTTACTTCATATAAACTAATGAAATACTTGAACCATCGGTAATAAATATTCTGTTCATTTTCGGCATATCTGATACAGGTAGTTCCACATAATTTTCCGAAAACAAACCAATTTTTTTTCTTCAAAATATGCGCCATTTCAGTTATGACCAAAGATCTTTACTAACAACCCGAAAACATTCGATATATGGCCAGTGATATATACTCAGAACTCAGTTTCCTAACTGGTTTAACAGGAGAGTATTCACTATAGTCTGATAGGATCACGATTCAGAAACTCTATTTGGGAGCTTTGTTCATGTGCAATCCAAGAAAATCACACTTGGCTTCGTTTGGAAACGTAACAGTCTGTATTTACAACGGGAAAAATAGCTGACGCGATGATGTTGCAATCCTATCGATATAAAATACTTTTTAGTACATTAATTAACAAATTCCATCGAAAATTTAAAAAAAAAAGGGGGGGGGGGGGGGCATATTTATATAATATCATAATTTCTATATTTCAAAATTGAATTTGTGTGTCTATCTGCGTTTAGAAAGTTATATTTTATCATATTTATTACAATTCCCTAGTGTACGTGCCGCAACATTCACCTAACGTTTGAAAGTAAAATTTTTCATTTAAAATAAAAATTGATATCTACATCTTACCATGTGTCTGATAGTGAGGAAATCTCCAATAGTTTACTTTGTACTCTATTCACTAAATTAACTCCGGGCATAATTATCTGGGCACTGTTTTACATTTTTTTTATAATTAACAGTAACAGATATGCAAATGAGCGTTAACCACGGTTTTCGGTTTTAAGTAATCCTTTATGAGAAAGGCACCGAAGGGAGGATGTCTTTAGACGTTACTATGCCCAAATTTACACCATATTTAAATGAGCTATTTAAATATGTAAATTAGTTATTATCTCCTATTTTGACTATTCGATCATACGCTACATGTAAGTTTAACAGTAGATGATTAAAGCGGTGATTTAAATTGAGAAAGTATCAGGTAAACTTTGCCCCAAGTTTCATGCAATTTGTGCCTCTTGAAATACGCACATGTATCCATAGGGTGATTTTTATGGGTGTGATTATAATTACGGAATCAAAAACCTGAAGTTTGACTACGATAACCTCTTGAGATGAACGTCCTTCAGCATCATCTATTAACATCACCATAGCACGGATATCATCTCCATACAAGATGTAGCACCGATATCATCACCATAGTACCGATATCATCACCATAGCACCGACAGCATCTCCATAGCACCGATAGCATCTCCATAGCACGGATATCATCACCATAGCACCGACATCATCACCATAGCACCGACATCATCACCATAGCACCGACATCATCACCATAGCTCCGATATCATCTCCATAACACCAACATCATCACCATAGCACCGATATCATCTCAATAGCAACAATATCATCACCATAGCACCGACATCATCACCATAGCACCGATATCATCACCATAGTACCGATATCATCTCCATAGCACCGATATCATCACCATAGCACCGATATCATCACCATAGTACCGATATCATCTCCATAGCACCGACATCATCATCATAGCACCGATATCATCTCCATAGCACCGATATCATTACCATAGCACGGATATCATCACCATAGCACCGACATCATCACCATAGCTCCGATATCATCTCCATAGCACCAACATCATCACCATAGCACCGATATCATCTCAACAGCAACAATATCATCACCATAGCACCGACATCATCACCATAGCACCGATATCATCACCATAGCACCGACATCATCACCATAGCACCGATATCATCTCAATAGCAACAATATCATCACCATAGCACCGATATCATCTCCATAGCACCGACATCATAACCATATCACCGATATCATCTCAATAGCAACAATATCATCACCATAGCACCGACATCATCACCATAGCACCGATATCATCACCATAGCTCCGATATCATCACCATAGCACCGATATCATCACCATAGCACCGACATCATCTCAATAGCAACAATATCATCACCATAGCACCGACATCATCACCATAGCACCGATATCATATCCATAGCACCGACATCATAACCATTTCACCGATATCATTTCCATAGCACTGACATCATCACCATAGCACCGATATCATCACCATAGCACCGATATCATCTCAATAGCAACAATAGCATCTCCATAGCACCGATATCATCTCCATATCACCGACATCATCACCATAGCACCGACATCATCACCAAAGCACCGATATCATCACCATAGCACCGATATCATCTCAATAGCAACAATAGCATCACCATAGCACCGACATCATCACCATAGCACCGATATCATCACCATAGCCCCGATATAATCGCCAAAGCACCGAAATTAGCACCATAGTACGGATATCATCACCTAATCACCGATAGCATCATCAAAGCAACCATATCACACCATAGCGTCGATATCAGCACCATAGCACGGATAACATCACCATAGCACCGACGTCGTCATCATAGCACATATATCATCACCTAATCACCGATATCATCACCATAGCACCGATATCATCACCATAGCACGGATATCATCACCAATGAACGGATAGCATCACCATAGCACCGACGTCGTCATCATAGCACATATATCATCACCACAGCACCGATATCATCACCATAGCACCGATATCATCACCATAGCACCGATATCGCACCACAGTATGAACATCAGCACTATAACACCGATATGAACACATATGGCAAGATTAGATGTATCATAGTGCATATACCAATTCAACACTTCACTTAACCATATTAGCAGAGCGATCGCATAGGACTCCTACACATTCTTCAAACTCGGCGAGATAAAAAAAGAAAAAGAAACACGAAATAAAATGTCATTAAAGACAAATTTAATTATAAAAATATTCATAGTTGTATACATGTACACATTTCATCACTCAAAATTATAAAATACTTAAATATTCTTAGCTTAGTTGATTAACCTTAAAACATATAGAAATATATTTCCTTCTGTTTGTGCGAATTCCCAATGATTTGAATAATACAGATAAAAAAGCTAACAAGATACACATATCTTATTTTAGAACTAGTCATTTCCGCATGCAAAGGGATAACACCCACTACTCTTAATTATAATTAACTTTCCGTGCACGTGAAGGAAGTTCTTTGACAGTGTGCACAGAGGTGAACCAATCTAGTATTTGACACCATCGTCGGTGCACATTGAGTCTTCTCTAAGTTTTACTTGTTTGACCCATATGGGTACTTGCTTGAAAACCTTTGTTTTTGCATGAATATTCATATTTTTATCGACCATTATTTGACACTAACATTTGACCTTATTGTAGATACATGAAGTTACTCCCTTCCATTTTACACGTGAAAATAAACAGCCATAAACAGTACTCTTTCTGCTTAGTGCACACGCGCACGTGGATGAAGGTGGCGCTTTCAGTGAACGGTTAAGTGGCCGTGAGCCAATCCGAGACCATTCGGCTATCGCTAATGTGTAACGAAGGGAAATAACTCTAGAAAACCTCTAAACACGTTCTAATGGTGTCCGCATGTGCTTTTGTACAAAAAGTCCTACGAAGAGGAAAATGAGAATGACAATTACATCTATCATACTTATGTTACGTGTGGAACGAATCTGAGTGGAAATACGCCTCATCTGACATGACTTTGTTCATTAAACCATAACCGAAGAGTCACCTTGTAAAGTGCACGTGTACCTCAGCTTCACACGTATGTACAGCACCTAAAGTCATGTCTAATTCAATTTAACACGTGCTAACCCTGTGTGGGATGCATGTAGAGAAGCTAGCCTCGTCCAGTACATATGTCAATGGCCCTGTCTGCTGGACAATCCCACTCTCCATTGCAGCTACAGAAACAGCGGTACTGAAGACAACGTTCACGTAACACAAACACCGAGTTTCCGGAATATTTCGTTCCGCGTACTTTGCAGTCTTTACAACCCACATCACCTCCGCAGACATTACGCGTGAGCCCAGCCGGACATGTGTACGACCCATCGCAGCCGCATTTACATTCAAACCTATCACATTTTTCCGTGTACTGAAATCGACTATTTGGACGATACCGTCTACCATCAACTACACATGCGCGGCATCGCTTTCTTTCTTGTCTCCCGTTGCGCCTAGCAATCTGACCATTTTCCCCACAGTTAGGAATTTTAGATTCGAAATGGCAGTCCCACGCACCATTACAGCCACAGTGGCAACGGTAGCGTACACAGTCATCTGTATGGTAGAAATCCGTATTTGGTTGTTGTGCAGTCCCATTAACAAGACACTGAGTGCACGGTCCGGATCCCACTGCTGCCCCACACATGTTTTCTGTTCGACTCGCGGGACAGTTGTAGGACCCATTACAGAGACAGTCACAGCTAAATCGTAAGCATCCTTCGTCGTATTGGAAAAACGTATCGGGGATCATAAGACTCTTCGTTCACGTGGCATTTCTTACAGTGCTTGGGTTCTTCAGTACACGTGTTAACTGTTCTTTCTGCTGGACAGTTATATGATCCATCACAGTTACAGTCACAATCGTACAGGAAACAGTCATCCTCATACTGAAACTTGGAGCCACCACGAAATGGTCGATTGTTTACGATACAGTTCTGGCAGCCGCCGTCACACACATATTCCGTGTCACGGCTGGGGCAGTCGTATGAACCATCACACGCGCAGTCACAATTAAATCTATAACAGTCCTTGGTGTATTGAAAAGGCGAGCTAGGCGGAAAGTGAGTACCATTTATCACACAATCGAGACAACCGTCCGGTCTTTCCTCACCCGAACAAACATTCTCTTCCGAACATTCGTGATGTCCACTACAGTCGCATGTACACACAAAATGCGAGCAGCCAACTTGGTACTGGAACCTTGAGTCAGGCTGTCTTACTTCATCGTTGACGATACAGGTTCTGCAAGTTTCATCTTGTTCATCCTCCTCTTCGTCTTGGTCCTGTATAGCTCCCTCACATGTGTTGATGACGTCATCAGGCAGGCAGGTGAATCGACCGTTACAGTGGCACGTGCACATGTAACTTCTACACTCGTCATACTTCACAACAAATCTAAAAAACATACCAAAAACATTGGATCAGCATTTTTGTGTAAATCTAAAATCAAAATCCGAATGGTTATCATAATGTTATTAAGATTTGTACGGCGGATGTCGTCTATAAAACAGAAGACGGTAACTCTACTGGGACATCTGGTCTTATCTGGTTTGGGAACTACCCTGGGTATCTTGTCACCGTTTAAACCATTTTGAGTTATAATAGCGGGTTAGTTTATCAACTTAATTTTATCAAAACATTTTATAAATGCCAGGACATTTTATGATAGATGTTTTAATGACTACACGTACCTTGAGTTGAAAGCGTGTATCCGGTCCCTCACTTCACATGACTTGCACTGATCTGGGCACAAGATCCTTGGTTTCTGACTGGGGCACAACCATGACCCGTCACAGTTGCATGAACAATTGAATCCCTTACATTCGTCATTGTACCGGAAGTTCGATCCACCATCATACCTAGTTCCTGCCACGTCACACACGCCACATCCCTGGCGCTCAGTGTCCCATCGTACCTCGCTAGTACCCTGGCGTTGCTCATATTCATAGTAAAACAACTGAGAATTAGATGACAATGACGACGATGAGGAGGAAGATGACGACGAGGAGGAAGATGACGACGATGAAACTGAATCAACTGATGTTGACCCGGACCTGCTTCCAGAAGTTCTTCCACCAGATGAATTGCCACTTCTTGAAACTGTTCTTTCAAAGGACCCAGAACTGCTTGATGATGTAATTGGGGTATCACCTATCCTTGAACCCGATGTCTGCGTACTAACTGTTCGAGATCCAGTTGTCCTTGTTTCCTCTGAAGTCTCCGATCCCGATGTCTCAGTGCCTGTTGTCCGACTACCACTTGTTTCTTGTGAACCACCAATAGATCCGCCTTGACATCCCCACGTTGGTATTTGTCGGGGGCAATTCCAGGACCCATCACAAGAACACATACATCGGAACCCCTTGCAGCCATCCAAGTAGCGAAACTCCATTCCTCCCCTGTACGGCTGGTTGCTAATGACACAGATTCCACAACCTCCCGCTTCTATCTCCTCTCTGTTCAACATAACTTCCGAGCGACCCTGTCGCACTTCATATTCATAGTAGGTAGTACGTGACACTGTCTCGGAAGACCCTGCCGAGGTGGATGTGGATGAACCACAAAGACGCAAGGGTTTTTGTCTTGGGCAGAGCCATGACCCATCACACTTACAGTTACACTGAAAACCCTTACACTCGTCGTCCAGCTGGAACTCTCGTCTACCAGGATAGCTCCGACCATTAATAACACAAGGACCGCAACGACCAGCACGGACATCTTCGCCATTCCGTCTCGTGACTGAACTGCCTTGGCGAGATTCAAATGTCTCGTAGTAAGTTGTGACCGTTTGTGTGCCTTGTGTTCTAGTTGTTTGGCGTGACGTACTAGTTCCTGTTCCGGTCCTTCTCCCAGATGAGTTATCTGTTTGACTTGATGTACTTCCCGTTCCACTTGTTTGCCTCCTACTATTGTCTGTACGAGTCGTTTCTACCGTAGTCGAGGTTTTGGCAGATTCAATTATATTTCCATCATCATCACATATATTGATGGGGCTTCCTGTCATACATGCATAGCGTCCGGTACAGTAGCATGTACATCTATAACGTTTACAACGCCTGTCTGCATAAAATATATCATTTACGCTGTATCTTTTTCCATCAACGATGCAAACTTTGCAGTTAGTCTCATCAGTTTCAGCGACCACTCTTTCACGCTCCCGTTCTCGTTCACGTTCTCGTTCACGCTCCCGTTCTCGTTCACGCTCCTGTTCTCGTTCACGCTCCCTTTCTCGTTCACGCTCCCGTTCTCGTTCACGGGCTGCTTCCTCTCCTTCTAGGCGTTGTTGGTTTTCAGCTTTTTCCCTCGCTCGGCGAATTACCTCTTCCCTCTCTCGGCGAATTTCTTCTTCCCTCGTTCGATGAAAAGCTTCTTCTCTTTCTCGACGAGCAGCTTCTTCCCTTTCTCTTCGCTCAATTTCAGCACGATTCAGGCGTTCAGCCTCTTCCTCTTCATGTAGTCGACGTCGCTCAGCTTCCTCTTGGGCTAATACTCGTTCAGCCTCTTCCAGAGCCCGACGCCGCTCAGCTTCCTCTTGCACCCGACGCCTCTCAGCCTCTTCCTGGACTCGTTCTCTTTCAGTCTCTTCAAGAGCCCGACGCCGCTCAGCTTCCTCTTGTACCCGACGCCTCTCAGCCTCTTCTTGGATTCGTTCTCTTTCAGTCTCCTCTAGTATTCGGCGTCGATCAGCATCTTCTTGGACTCGACGTCTTTCAGCCGCCTCCTCCTCCACTCGACGTCTTTCAGCCTCTTCCTGGAATCGGACTCGTTCAGCTTCCTCACGGTTTTGTCGAGCCAATTCCTCCCTTTCGCGACGGGCTGTCTTCTTCTCTTTGTCTGCGTGCGTTTTCTTCCCTTTCCTGGCGTGCAGCCTCTTCTCGACTACGACGTACAGCTTCTTCTTCTGCTCGTCTCAATGTCTCTCTCTCAAGTAGGAAAGCCTGACGCTCAGCTTCTTCCTGTCGTGCTATTTCTTCCCTACGCAATCTTTCCTCTCGCCATTCAGTTGTCGTTCTAGTTGTTTCAACACGAGTTGGTCTTCTATCGCGATTCGATGTGATGACAGTACGTGTTGAGGTTGACCCTCCCCCATTTGGTATGGTTCCTGAAGGTCTTGTGCCGACATGCACAGTCGTACTACCGACAACACTAGTACCTCCCTGACCTACGTTTACCAAAGTTCCGCTATTAGTGCCTGAACACTCATCTGTTCCTGTACCTACGCAGAGATGATTACCGTTACAAAAACAATGACACTTAAAAGCCATGCAGCCTTCCCTGTTGACGAACTTGCTATTCGGCGGGTAGTCTATTCCATTGAGTCTACATGGGAAACAACCAGTGTTGTCTCCTTCGTCCTGGTCGTCACACGTGTACTCAGCGCTCTGACTGTCACAATCTGGTTGGCCATTACAGCTACACGTGCACTGTTGTCGCCAACACCCGCGCTGAAGCACGAGCGGCTGATTTGTTGTGTATGTTTGTCCAGCTACTACACACTCCCGACAGACCTGTGTAGGCTGTCCTACCGAGGTCCCACAGGTATTTACAGGAGTTGTACACCTGTGGAGGCCATTACAGCCACACTGACACGTGTACCTTAAGCAATCCCTTTGTGTGTTAAATATGGAATTCGGTGGGTACAACTGACCATCTACTCGGCATTGTCTACAACCATTGTCTATGGGTCTCTCCGGGTTACAATTAGGAATAGGAGTTTGAATGCAAACTGCTCGACCACTGCATTCACACAAACACGACAACGTTTTACATTCTTTTCTGAAAGTAAATTGGCTTAACGGCTTGTAGCGTATCCCCTCCACGGCACATCTTCTACACCCCACACCTGTGTTCTGAGCTTGGCAATCGTTAAAGCCAGATGGTTTACATGTGGCTTCTCCGCTGCATGCACATGTACATTGGTATTGAATGCATCCTCGGTTGTATTCAAACTGTGCGTTAGTAGCATACTGCACACTGCCGACAATGCATACGTTACATTCGCCTGAATTTTCCGTTACCACTGCTGAACCGCCGGTACCGCCTCTCACCACCGTTGACGTAGTAATCGTCCTTCTGCTACTGGACACTGTACCTCTGTTAGTATTTCGGCCGGGGGTCACAAAAACCCCGTATGCGTTCCCACCCCTAGTTGTCGTTCTATCCCTAGTGACGACCGACCCCTGTCCACCAGTAGTTCCCGTAGTCACGCTAACAGTGCCACCTCTATTTGTTGTTGTACCGCTGGTCACTCTCACACTTCCTCCACCGCTGTTTGACGTAGAACCAGTGGTCACTACCCTTCGTCCACCTGTATTTGTCGTACTTCCACTGGTCAATCTCACACTTCCTCCGCCGCTGTTTGACGTAGAACCAGTGGTCACTCTCACACTTCCTCCCCCAGTGGTCACTACCCTTGGTCTGCCTGTATTTGTCGTACTTCCGCTTGTCACTCTAACACTTCCACCTCTGTTCACTGTCCTATCCGAATTAACAATCGTACCTTGAACACCTGTTAATCTCGTTGAAGAACTGCTGCTGGTTGAACTCCCGCCGCTACTGCTTGTGCGACTTCCACCTGCCCTTACTACGGTAGTCCCCGGTCTACTGCCAAGGGACCCTTTGGCAATGATTGCTGTCCCACAGGCAAGGTTTCCCCCAGGGGTACATTCAGGAAGACCACTACATCTGCATCTACAGCGATACGTAGTGCAGCCAACGTCAATGTTAAACTCGGATCGAGGAGAGAACACCTCTCCGTTCATGATACACTGCCGACATTGGTTCCTGGTTCTGGCAGTAACGGAAGTATCACGGGACTGCGTGGTGCACTCATCGTCTATTGTAGTAGAGGTTCGGTAGCCTCCATTACAGTAACATCTAACGTGGTGATTGATACACCTTTCTCGATAGTCGAACTGAGAGTTACCGGGATAAGTGTGTCCGTTGATGATGCACTCCTTACACCAGGATGCCGGGATACTATTCACAGACTGAATCTGGAACTGTTCGAAGTAGTCGCCGGCACACGATACTGTTGCAGATTCTGCCGGACACTCCCAGCGTCCGTCACAACCACATCGACAACTGTAGTTGATACATCCCCAGTGTAAATTAAAAACACTGCGCGAGGCGTGCCTGTTTCCGCTCACTAGGCAGTCCCGACAGCCGGAGGACACCTGCTGTTGAGATCCACACATGTACGTGATTTGTGTGTTAGAACACTGCCATCCACCTCCACAATCACACTCGCACTCGTAACGCCAGCAGTCTTCCTCCAGCTGAAATCTCGAATACCCCTCTACCCGAGTACCGTACACGTCACAGGAGTAACAGCCAGACGTCGCGTTTTGTCTGCAGGTATCGACTGCGTTCTCACCTGGACAGTCCCACGACCCGTCACATCGACACGTGCAGTCCTCATAGCGAATACAGCCATCCATGTGGGAGAAGAAAGAGTTCCCTTCATATCGCATATTGTGGACGCTACAATAGAAACAACCAGTTGTGACGTTCTGGTTGCACGTGTCTATCGTTCTGTTGGCTGGACAATTCCATGATCCGTCGCAGTTGCAGTCACAGTTGAATTGGTAACAACCGTCCTGCAACTGAAACTGAGTATTACCCTGATAAGTGCTCCCTCTGGCGTCACACGTCAGGCAGCGGTCGGTACATGCCCACTTGGCGTTCTCCTTAGGACAACGGTAAGAACCATTGCAGCTGCAGATACAGGGATCCCATTCCCAGCAGTCTTCCCGGAATTTAAAATTTGTACCGCCTTCGTAGATTTGTCCGTTCACGTCACACTGCAAGCAGCGATCGGTGCATACCCAACGACCGTTCTCGGATGGACAGTTCCATGAACCATCGCAATTACATGCACAGTTACTGTATTCAACACAGTCCTTCTGATACAGGAATTCAGTATTTCCGTCATACGTCTGACCGTCAACTTCACACTGTCTGCAGACATTTTCACAGATCCATCTAGCACGATTGGGCTGGCACTGCCAACCTCCATCACACTCACAGCGACATTCCTGCCATTCCACACAACCGTTCCGGTAGGTAAATGAAGTATCGGGCGAGTAGAATGTACCGTGGACGTCACATGAAAAACATCCCTGCTGATCCCGACGACCGGTGAACACGCCAAGTCCACGCTCAGAACCCGATTCTGGATCTGAGCAAGTGTTGATCCCAGTCTCGGCCGAGCATTGCCAGAATCCAGTGCAGCTACAGTAGCATGATTGGTATTCGATACAACTGTTTGTGTACTTAAAGTACGAGTTAGCCGGAATTTCCTCCCCGTTCACTAAACAGTTTGTATTACAATCCCCATCACGTGACCCAGTGTGTATCCCAGCACCACTTGACCCGCCTGATGTAGATGACGACGACGTCGTTCGATGTCTAGACGAGGAAGACGAGTGGGAATATGATGATGATGATGATGATGAAGAGGTGCCAGTATTTCTATCCGATGATGACGAAGAGTATGCTCCGGAATTTCTACCAGAATTCGATGAATCCTCATTTCTAGCGGACGAAGACGAAGATTGACCCGTACTTCCTCCAGATGTAGATGAACCTGAATATCCTGTCCTTGAACCCGTTCGGTAGTTTGTTTCACGTGAGCCAGTCTGACGATCAGGACAATTGTTCCTGGCAGTTTGGCACGTCCAGGAACTGTTGCAGTAGCAATAACATCCTGTTAATTCCTCACAGCCCCGTCTATAGTCGAAAGGTCTGTTGCTCGGGTAGTAGATTCCTTTCACTTCACACTCATTACAAGCGTTAGGGTCGGGTGCATTGTTTTCAGGGTTGCAAAGATCGATGCCGTCATAGCAACGCCAATTCCCGTCACAGAAACACCGACACTTGGAGTACTCGATACATCCGTTCCTCAAACTGAAGTCGCTGTTCCCATCGAACGTCATACCATTGATTTCGCATTGAGTGTTGCAGACTGAAACACAGACATGTTGTATCAATCAGTGCTGTTCATTGACTCATGACGGGTATTACTTAAGCATTGAACTGCTTTCATTTGGAAGTTATGAGCTGATGAATGCCAACTGGACAAAGGCAAATTTAATGAAGCGCGCTAGCGCTTCATGTTGAATTTGCCTTTGTCCATTTGGCATTCATCAGCCCATAACTTCCAAATGAAAGCAGTTCAATGCTTATATTTACATTTGACAACGAATTTGAAAGACTATATCCAGGAATTTTACTCTGATAATGAATGAAAAATTAGTATCGTCAAAGACGGAACAGCCTTTTCAACAGCCATCTTTCGTTATCGCCGACGTGACAATTATGACGTCACTATAATAATGACGTCACAATAAAGATTTGGAAGTTATGGACTCATAACTTCCAAGTGAGCTTGGTAAAGTTATATAGTGGGGCTGCAGTGTAAATATTAAAAAAAATGAACGGAACAAAAACAAAACGAAATAGGAAGGACGGAGCGAAAGGAAATCTATTCTGTTTCGTTTTGTTCGCTTCAGATTTACTTTTCTTTAAAAATCATTCGTAACAAACTAGTTTGAATCAGGCCAGGTAACTACACGTGAAGTTATTTGCTTTTCAAAAAAAAGGTAATGATCCCCTTTATCATCAATCCATTTTTTTTTAAATACTGGGTTTAATTTCAATTTTTTTTTCTTTATTTTTTTTCTTTTATTCAATCCCTTATTTATTAATTATTTATATATTATTTATTTATTGTGCATTTTTCATTTGTTTAAATCATGAGGACACAATCCTCTATCAATTTGCACCTAATTTTAATGTCTTAGTGGCATGCATATTCAATTGGTTGAATGTGAGTTTAATGATAGATTATTCCCTTATTGTCATGGCATGCCGGGAACCTCGCGATAATGTATACTGTTGTCTTCCAAATAACCATTCAGGGCTTATGTTACCATAAAGAAAACAGCATTTTCCTTTGTTTGTTTGTTTGCTTGTCTGTTTGTTTGTTTGTTTGTTTGTTTGTTTGTTTGTTTGTTTGTTTGTTTGTTTGTTTGTTTGTTCGCTATATTTACGCTCTTTCAACAGCTTGTCATTTTCAGGTGGAGTCATCTTGTAGTAGTTGGTGACTACCTCACTGAAAAACATACGGAAGGCCCGTTGTATGCCGTCCATAGCAATTAGGGTAAAGTGTCTTGTCCAAGGACACAACCACGACAGCACAGACCGGTCCGCTTCTCGGCTTCCCGAGAAATACGAACAGACATGGGCAGGGAGAGTCGAACGGCTCACCTCGGACCTTTACCAGAGGTAACGTGTAATTGTGAAAACAATTGGCACATACAAACCTTCATTCTGTCCGCCTCTCCGACTTTGAGATCCGAGATGGCGACCATAACCTTGACCATGATCTGTAAAATTGAACAATTTAAATTAATTTATTCATTTATCATGATTATGGTCTCCAGACTACAGCAAACCACATTCACGTTTGCTACCAGACAGATATAGACTTTTATCTATAACTTAAGGACAATAATCCTTCGCCTTAATTATGTATACAAGCTCCTCTTCGACATTTCATTCATATCATAACTACATATAGGAGATACATCTTAAACATTTCATTTACACCATACATATTTACAAAATTTTCATCTTCGGAATGTTATTACACATTTCATACATGTGATGTATGTGTGACGTCATACTAACCTGCAGCAGAGACCACGCATGACAACGCCCCTATCAGTAGGACCACGCTCAGTGAAATCTGTAAAGAAACAAACAATGTCAGAATCTGGACAAAAATAGCACCTGGTATAGTCAAACCAGAACGACCTGTCGCGTTGACCTTTTCGTGGAATATTAAAAGTGGGTAGTTTGATTTGTGCACAGGAGTGTTAACAAAACTTATTGATTAGGAGTACTACTGTGTCCCGCAGGGTGCTGTTTTGGACCATTCGTTTTTTGTTACAATTTTATATTGACAACACAGGGATTGTATGACTTATTTTTGATGCATGGTTTACACATATTCAAGTAATTATGTGATCAATTGTTCACATGTTAACAGTTTTGTCGCTAAGTCTAGATGATAAGGTTTGTTACATTATAAACAGCTAACAGATATATTGACTATAGACTCGTCTGTTATCAATATGCTAATCAAAGTTCAACACGACAGGTCATTCTGATCGGACTATACACTGAAACTGTGTTTCATCAGAGGCAGAAGACAACAATGTCCCTATTTATTGAATAATCCACCATACAGCGTTGTTGTTGTTGTTTTTGTTGTTGTTGTTGTTGTTGTTGTTGTTGTTGTTGTTGTTGTTGTTGTTGTTGTTGTTGTTGTTGTTTAGTCATACGGTATGTCAACCGACCGTATTATTTTTAGATTTTGAGATGAAAGAAATTTTAATCTTAGAACTTCAGTCTGACACTGCAACATATATAGATGTAGTTTTTATCTTCGGTTTTAAGTTCAAGGACTGGAACTGAACAGTGTCCTTACAAAATCGACATCAGCCATTTTTACCTGAGCTCAAGCATATAAAAATGTTCCCTTGTGGATCTAGCTCCTATTAGTTTTGATAACCCGGATGTTCATTTTCCGTATCAATTATTCTTTGATACAGTTATATCTTATACAGAGATGTTCATTTCAGACAATTATCTTAATTACAACTATGTTCCATGCCTCGTGTGGGCTGTACAATACATGATAACAAACATATTATATAAGACATTCACAATAGGTTTACCTACATCCTTTGATTATCATCAATCGCACGTGTAACTCACGTTCTTAGATATGTAGATACAGTGTGGCTACCGATCACATCAGTGATAAGTTTGAAGTTACATAGAATAAACAGCCCTGATTACGGTGAATTACGTTACAGTGTGTGTGGTATTGAGGGGAGGGGTGGTTTATTACGGGAAATTACGTTACAGTATGTAGTGTGGAGGGAGGGGGTGCTACATTAGAATCCGGTGGTGTTAGTGTTTGAATCTCAGTGATAAGCGGAACTTTCATTGGACCCTGAAAAACACTTTGTATGTAACATTGATTGGGATTGTTGGTTGTAAGATGGGTTGTTTGTTAAAGATAAATGTCACTATGAACGCGGACTCGGTTCACGCGAACTACTGAGAAATTGGGGATCGTCTCAAAGGTGTAAATGTTTATACAATTGCACCACGCAGGTACCTGATAACTTGCTATAGTCTACATGTATTTCGACCTTCCCTAGTGTGTATAGCACATTTTCAAAGTTTTCATTTATTTATCTATTCATTTATTTATAAACGTGTTTTAATGAACCCCGGGGATGAAATGGTCTTAGAAATTATAATTCTATAAGGAATATTATAGGGTCATTAAAAAGTAATTCAAATGGTAGCCTGTATTCAGGCCCTTACATAAACGTACGCTAGGACCTTAAATTCACAAAAATCCAGTCACAAAACGTATTTCATACTTTGATCTAGTAGATTTGATCCTCTGACATATGAATTATGATATGCAATATAATATATGTTGTTCAATTCTTATTAAAACAAAGAAATGTATTATTTCTGGATAAAAAAAGATAAAACCCTTTGTAAATTTTATGCAGAAAATATGACTGATCAGCGAAAAAAAAACAAATAATGATCCAATGTCCTAATAAGTTTGACGAAAAACCAGATGTTTACATATAATTCAATGTATGTCTTTAGTTACCGAGATCAAAAACCTCAATAGATTTTAAGATAATATGCATGCATGATATTTCCATAGAAACTCTTTGATAAACAAATAATGTGCATGTGTGACCGTTATAGTCAATATATTAAACATAATTTGAGATCTGAGAGTTAGACATCTTTCTTTATCTTTGAGTTTATGGCTTTCTTCAAATGTCTTCTTTTTTTTTTTACTATTTGAATTATTTTTGTGTGTTTTGATTTTTAATTTTGGGTAAGTTTGTTTTGTGTACTTAAAGACATATCAGAAACTGGACACATACTATTTCAACTAATACAACACATTATGAATGTTCCGATATTACGGTACGTTACACTTTATGCACACTATGTCGGGGGCGTTTAACAGTGATATTACGGTACGTTATGTATATGATGTCTAGGGCGTTTAACAGTGATATTACGGTACGTTATGTATATGATATCTAGGGAGTTTAACAGTGGTATTACGGTACATTATGTATATGATGTCGGGGGCGTTTAACAGTGATATTACGGTACGTTATGTATATGATATCTAGGGAGTTTAACAGTGATGTTACGGTACGTTATGTATATGATATCTAGAGAGTTTAACAGTGGTATTACGGTACATTATGTATATGATGTCTGGGGAGTTTAACAGTGATATTACGGTACATTATGTATATGATGTCTGGGGAGTTTAACAGTGGTATTACGGTACATTATGTATATGATGTCTAGGGAGTTTAACAGTGGTATTACGGTACATTATGTATATGATGTCGGGGGTGTTTAACAGTGATATTACGGTACGTTATGTATATGATGTCTGGGGAGTTTAACAGTGGTATTACGGTACGTTATGTATATGATATCTGGGGAGTTTAACAGTGATATTACGGTACGTTAGGTATATGAAAGCTTGAGAGTTTAACAGTGATATTACGGTACATTATGTACATAATGTATGGGGTGTTTAACAGTGATATTACGGTACGTTATGTATATGATATCTGGGGAGTTTAACAGTGATATTACGGTACGTTATGTATATGATATCTAGGGAGTTTAACAGTGCTATTACGGTACATTATGTACATGATGTCTGGGGTGTTTAACAGTGATATTACGGTACGTTATGTATATGATATATAGGGAGTTTAACAGTGGTATTACGGTACGTTATGTATATGATGTCTGGGGAGTTTAACAGTGGTATTACGGTACGTTATGTATATGATGTCTGGGGAGTTTAACAGTGGTATTACGGTACGTCATATATATGATATCTAGGGAGTTTAACAGTGATATTACGGTACATTATGTACATGATGTCGGGGGTGTTTAACAGTGATATTACGGTACGTTATGTATATGATATCTAGGGAGTTTAACAGTGGTATTACGGTACATTATGTATATGATATCTAGGGAGTTTAACAGTGGTATTACGGTACATTATGTATATGATGTCTGGGGAGTTAAACAGTGATATTACGGTACATTATGTATATGATGTCTGGGGAGTTTAACAGTGGTATTACGGTACGTTATGTATATGATATCTAGGGAGTTTAACAGTGGTATTACGGTACATTATGTATATGATGTCTGGGGAGTTTAACAGTGATTATACGGTACGGTATGTACACGATATCTGGGGAGTTTAACAGTGATATTACGGTACGTTATGTATATGATATCTAGGGAGTTTAACAGTGATATCACGGTCCGTTATGTACATGCTATCTTGGGAGTTTAACAGTGATATTACGGTAGTTATGTATATGATATCTGGGGAGTTTAACAGTGATATTACGGTACGTTATGTACATGATATCTGGGGAGTTTAACAGTGATATTACGGTAGTTATGTATATGATGTCTGGGGAGTTTAACAGTGATATTACGGTACGTTATGTATATGATGTCTGGGTGTTTAACAGCAATATTACGGTACGTTATGTATATGATGTCGGGGGTGTTTAACAGTGATATTACGGTCCGTTATGTATATGATATCTGGGGAGTTTAACAGTGATATTACGGTACGTTATGTACATAATGTCGGGGGCGTTTAACAGAGATATAACGGTACGGTATGTACATGAGGTCGGGGGAGTTTATTAGTGATATTACGGTACATGATGTACATGAGAAATGCCATCTCCTTTCTCCCCTGTCAAGCGAATCATATTCTAAGCGTGTTAAGCCGACTATCCCCGAAACCTGTTGACGCTAACTGCTTCACCGTGTTTCCCGTCATATGTCATCCCCCTCCTCGACACCCTCATCCCCCACCTTCGCATAGTATACGCTGTCCGCGCGTGATTTACACGATACCACAAGGATGTGACGTCATCAGTGCCTTCAAAAACGTATTTATTTGTTGTTTAGGTGCAGTTTCTGTCAACCCACTGTCTGGAAAGACCACAATATGATGTAAACATGTGTATAATAAACATGCTTCCTTCCTGGCTCTGTATCAACTCTTTTCCAACTTTAAAAAAAATAGATAGCAATTGTATGGTTCTGATATACAACAGTAGCTATTTTTGGAAATAGCGCTGTCGCTGGAATGAAATAATGAAATCAAAATCTTTTTTAGAATATTTTAAATTGAAAACAATACCGTTTTTTGTAATTTTGATTTCAAAATACATTAATATTGGCATCAGTGACGTTTTAGCATCGGGGTTAGATAAAGTCTTTACAAAGACGTTAACTAACAATTAGCGTTACGTTGACTATGATCTGTAAATGCTATTTTATGTTGGGGTTTGGCGATTATCTTTTGATTTTTTTTTCTATCAGAAACAACTCATGCAATAAATATTTCTGTAATTCTACCATTAAACACTGTAATAATGTAAAGTTATATTTTCCACACTTTCTGAATTGGTTAAATAGTATCACGTGATTCCCAATAAAAAAAAACTTATATAAAAGTATGCTAACGGGTGTTTCTTAAAGCAGATTCTGAAATACTTTTCCTTCGCAAATGCATCATTGACAAAGAATAATTGGCATTTTGATAGTAATAATATGTATCTATTCATCAATGTAATTTTGCAATGCATAACTTTTCCGATTTAATTGTGTTGTATCTTAATGATTAATAAATATTTACAGTTTCCCATATAATGGTCTCTAAACGAACAAGTAGCCATTTTATAATAAAACTAGATAGTCTTTCGATTTCGGTTGATACATTGTACATGTTTTTATTGACATGAATAAGATATGAACCTCGGATTTTATCATCGGTTAATATTTTTCTTGTGTTCATAAAACCGTATATCGACATCATGAAAAAGAAATAATTGTACAATATCACCGGCAAATATATCGAAGGGGTGCAAGGCGTAATACGTAAAATGTTATACGTGATGTTGAAAGTTGCGTAAAGTGTTCATCTGATTTCAGTTTTCAAACAAATACCTCTTGACATACAAATGACGTCATAATAACGTCAAAGTGTATCAAAGGTCTGGGTCCATTGGGGACACTTGGAGTCCCTTCATCTTCACTAATCGTCCAGCATCAGGGCTACTTCCGGTTTACCGGTATCTATAATGACGGAGAGTCTAGACCGGAAACAAACCCACTTGACATCCGAGTTATCAACATTTCAGACTTACATTTCAGAAGAGCTCTTAAACGTCTCTGTCGGTGAAAAGAAACTGTTCACAAGACGATTACTGGCTTGTAATGATATGTAACAAGCGAAATAAATAAACAGGAAAGAAACAAAAATTACAAATTGTAAAGAGGGAAATCTTTGAGAATCTGTTTCACACAAACGGAAATATGCTTCGCGCGTTGTAAGTATTTGTGTCAATGAACGAATATATTAACTTTAAGTGTCATAGTTATTTTTTTATCACACAACATTTTACTATCATAGGGTCGAAGTATATATTGCAAAAGGGGAGATCATCATATGTGAAGAAACTAGAAGCGATCCTGGTCCGGACTTTGAGAGAAGAGGGGGTAGAAAAGCCGGTAGGAACCACAATGAGTTCTATCCCTATCGCCTTGGATAACTTATGCAGGGCTTTTAAAATAGAGTTTGGAATTAATATAAAAATATTTATATTCATAAATATATTTTTTTAGTATTCATGGTCCGTGTGTTTATGATATATATGTTGGTATGTGAAATAAAAGGAATGGTCACTCCACCTTGAAGTGTGCCCATTTTCATTTGAAAGGTATGTGGATACGTTCAAAGAGCATGCCAATTTCGTGTGCTCCAAGTCGCATTTAAAATAAGCTGACTTTAAAAAAGTTAGTTGAGAAGCCAGAACATGTACTTACACGGGATACGACTTCATAATGTTAAGTCTGTTTCTGTAATTGTTTTCTTCCGTTTAAACAAACACATGTAAGTCATATATACTTATATATATTGTACTTAATAATATGTAGTGGTTGTTTACAAGAAAATTGGGTCAGAGCTCCAATATAGAATACTCGCCAAGCTGTAGTTAATTATCACACGGTACATTAAAATGTAATATAAATTCCTGGGTATTCAGTACTGCGAGTTGTGGTTATCTGTTAATTACGAATTAATTTGTAAAAGATTTTGAGTTTACAGATAAAATTTCATTAAACATCAATTTTAAGCATTAAATAATAAATTATGTAATTATGTAAATACAAAGCGCTTAGTTTTGTGAACGAGTGGCGAGGAATAATGTTATTAATATTTTGTGAGTTGTAAGTATCTATCCGTAAATAATTATACGCTAATTAAATAATTAGTCATAGTGCTGAGAATGTCAAATTGAAATAAATATTAATATTAGTGTACGGGATATTAAATAGCCACAACTTTGATTGTTACCTTGTAATAAACCCGAGTACACGATAACAAGACTTGTGGTTATTTAGCAGCAGTTGAGAAGGGCTTGCAAACGAAAGAAAACGACAGATGTTCCATATCATAGTAAAAGTTGGAGTAAAGCACGTGCACACTTACTTACCTGGTAAAAATAATCCATTCGCTTCTGCATGGTTATCCAAACCGGTATATGTTTTTCATAACTTAGACTTTAGAATATAAGCGTTAGTCTTCTCGTCACGTGCTTGAGTATAGAACGTCAAGGCCAATATGATCCCTCCGGAGAGATGATCAGATACATCAGCTTTTGTCGTCAGACCACTTCCGGTAGGCCCCGGCTACAGCCAAGTATGTAGACGAAAACGCGCCCGGTTAATGAACATTCACACAAGTCTACTTTAATTAATATACACACATCGTACACGTTCATGGCGTATTGTATGCGCGTGAGTCGGTGGCGATAACCTGTTGTTCACTGGTCCGACCTTTCATCGTCAATCACATCTAACATGTTTTAACCAGCTCGGCTCACGGACAAATGGGGGCGATGAGAGAGATGGGGAATGGTAAATACGTACGTGGTATACCCAGGTGTGGGGATACTGCTGGGGTTGTTAGGTACGTAGCTAGGGTACCAATTAATGTTCAGGTGTGTGGGGGGAGGAGAGGGGAGGGGAGGGGACGAGAGGGGTGGGGTGAGGTTTGGGTGTAAGCTGGGAGCTACATAAGTGGGAGAATGGCCAGGTTGCACAGTGGTAACACACTTGCCTTTCACCTAGGCGGCCTGAGTTCGATTCCCCGATCGGACGTGAAAAGGTATGGGGTCACCTGCCCGACCTCGTGGGTTTTCCCCAGATACTCCAGTTTCCTCCCACAGTAAGACCTCTCGCTTGCTTCCATCCGGGCCAACAAGCGTGATTAATATAAGTTGATATCACTTGTTTCGCAATTGTTGTAAAATACATAAGGTTTACATTTTTTAAATAAGGGGGGCGTGGGGTAATGTTGGCACAGAAGGATACTGTAATTAATCGTGTATTTTAACACATTTTTGTGTAGAAATGTGCTACATATGTGCTGTAAGGTACCAATTTGCTATGGGAGAATCAGGTGTTATATGGGGGAGCACCGAGGGGTTGCAGAGCTTCGGCTATTGTGGAAGCTCTCAGATGTTTTGAAATATCACGTGCTGTTGTGGTACTATGGGGTAGTCATGTGTTTTGTAAAGTACCAAAAGTGAAGATACGCTGTTGAGCTACTACTGGGTAGCCCGAGTTTCCTCTGGCCCCGACACCTACACCAGACATGGTCTCAGGGACAGAGGAAACTACTAATGGGGAACCCGGATGTTGTAAATGAGTACACATGTATGTAAATTAATATGATCTGCATAATTATGTTCTAGCTTGCTAATTACCGGATCATTCTGTTATACATGCCATCAAACTTAAATCACGTTTTTCCGCCATTGTCTCCGAACAGGGACATCCCTGCCCTGACAAAATGAAATGTATTTCACAATAAACTATAAATACAAAAGCTCATGCATATACAATCAGCCAGTCGTGTTGGCTCGGACGGAAACGCGCAGGGGGTCTGGGTGAAGAAGGAAACTGGAGTACCCAAAGAAAGCCACGTGATTGACAAGTTGACCACATACATGTTTCAGGGAATGAACCCCTACCGTCTTGGTTAGACGCCAGCATTCTAAACACCACTCCGGATCCGTTTGCCATCGAGACGGTCAACCGGATAATAAAAATTACAATTTCATAATTTTTTACACAAACTTATCAGAGTAGCCGTCATTGACTAACACCTTAAGACTCATTTTCTCTTGAACAGAATCTTGCAGGTGCTTTACATTTACCATCACGATCGTAAAACATTTACCTCGAGCTATGCCAGCGTTGTGATTGATGTTACCCGAATCACAGGGGCTTGGCACGATTTTCCAAATGATGGTCCAAATATATATTTATTATAGTGTCTACATATATATATATATGGACCATCATTTGGAAAATCGTGCCAAGCCCCTGTGACCCGAATAAAAACGTTTATGCATACGTGGTGTGCATACAGTACAATGTTAGGACTTTTGTCTCAGGAATGTATAAATTGCCGTTATACACATAGAAGTAAACAAAGGCCATATTGATGAAGTAGATGTTGATAGCGTGACTGAGAAAATACCCCAGGGAACTCTCTAGGGCCTGAAGTTAGTATTGTTGTCGTAATATGTCTGGACATCGACAGAGATCTAATCTCACTTTACATGCACATCCGAGAGTTCATCACCCCGACTCGACGCATGCGCAATGATACACCGGCACCCCTTCACCCCTCCTTATATTCGCCAGTAAATAATCCCTACAACAAATCGACAGTGAACAATGCTTTGTACTGAAGGAGGAATGTGGACTCCATCAATGAATCATGCTGTAAGTGGTCACATGAAACTGTCGCCCACGAAAACATGATCCCCTAGTCGTCTTCCACATGTAAACTAGTATGTTGTAAGTTATCAAAATGAACTACATATGAATACAGTTTGTAAAATGAAAGAGTTCTTTTATTACTCATTTTAGGGAGGATTTGTTTCGAGGGGGGATCGTTTCATGTCTGTATAAACATAAGTACTCATTACAATGTACAACGTGCACGTGATGCCTCCTCTACTTGTCCATAATTAAAACCTGTCTCTAATTTAAACAAGTCTATAACTATCATATGTCTCTACCTATCATCTGTCTATAACGTTCATCTGTCTATATTTACCATTGTATGGCACTGCCACTATATAACCCTACCAATTCAGTTGCGAGTTCACCAGCCTATGAACTGCCAACAGGAAGTGATCTCTGCTACTGGTAAGCGCGGGAAATTTGAATTTGAAAATTTCAAAACAAAAATCGCATGACAAATAAAAAATCGCAGATGGTAAATATAAGAATTGAACGGCTTTCAGTTGGCATTCATAGTCAATATGAATGCCAACTGAAAGCCATTCAATGCTTAAATAACGTTCATCTGTCTATAACGTTCATCTGTATAAAACGTTTACCTGCATATAACGTTTACCTGTATATAACGTTCACCTGTATATAACGTTCATCTGTATATAACGTTCATCTGTATATAACGTTCACCTGTATGTATTTACCATTATATGGCACTGCCACTATATAACCCTACCAATTCAGGTGCGAGTTCACCAGCTTATGAACTGCCAACTGAAATTTGAATTTGAAAATTTCAAAAAAAAAATCGCACGACAAATAAAAAATCGCAGATGGTAAATATAAGCATTGAACGGCTTTCAGTTGGCACTCATAGTCAATATGAATGCCAACTGAAAGCCGTTTAATGCTTAAATAACGTTCATCTGTATATAACGTTGATCTGTATATAACGTTAAGCTGTATATAACGTTCACCTGTATATAACGTTCACCTGTATATAACGTTTACCTGTATATAACGTTTACCTGTATATAACGTTTACCTGTATATAACGTTCATCTGTATATAACGTTTACCTGTATATAACGTTTACCTGTATATAACTTTCACATTCATGTATTAACGTTCACTTGTATATAACGTTCATATAGAGGATATTGAATGGTTTCCTGTTTAATATAACATACATTTCACGAGTATGACCGAGTATCGAAATCGAAATATTCTGTCATACGAGTGAAATATATGTTATATTAAACAGGAAACCATTCAATTTTCTCTTTTAATATATTTCATATAGATTTAACTTAAAAATCAAAATTAAAAACATCGAAAAATTAAAAGTGTCAAAATTAGTATTAACGTCGTCTCTTTGTGACGTTACTCCACGTCAACTTGACGGCGCCATTTTTAAAGAACTAATCAACGCAATTTAAGCGTTTTCTGCTATTATCTGTGATGAATAGCTAACTAGTCTGAATATTTCAGAAATACAGCAAAATAACCAATTTATCTATCGCCGCTTCGATTGGAAAAATCGACAATTTTCACTGAGGTGAATGCAAAGGTTTGCTCTGATTGGTCAAATATGGAAAATTTATATTTCACTGTAAAATCTTTGTTAAATTCTATATTTCACTGGCAATAAAACGTTAATCTGTCTATAACGTTCACCTGTATAAAACGTTCATCTGTATATAACATTCATTTGTATATAACGTTCACTTAAGGATTGAATAAATTTATGTTGAGGTGTTATGGGGTATAAACCTCAATAGGTCTGGTGACAAATTTTATGAACTGCGAAGCAGTTCATAATAAATTTGTCTCTAGACCTATTGAGGTTTATACCCCCATACACCTCTACATAACTTTATTCAATCCTTATATTTATATTGTTTTGATATTTTTGTATAATATTTTGTCCCTGACAAATAGGGACTTGTGCAAGTCTACCACGGAACTTACCGAAATGTACGTCTTCACTCTTCGTCTACATATGGTTATTACTTTCAGGATTTCTTTCGTGAAAAAACTTAATAACGAAATAAAACAAATATTATTTTTAATGGAATTTTGAAAAGCAATAAAGAAATATAGTCCAAGCTCGACAAATGTATTCCTACGCCGGACTTGATATAGTTCATTGAAAAATGACTTGAGTTAACTGTGGTAGGTTCATTGAGTCTGAATTAAGTGAACTATAAATATATGTATATAACGTTTATCTGTATATAACGGTCACAAGCATATATTAACATATATCCCTTCTTCAGCTTAATCAACTTTGACTGCGAATAAATTAGAGTGTACGCTGAGGAGAAAAAGCTCAGCGGATCGGTAAGTGCGAGAATCGATAACATAATCAGGACGTCGTCTCATTGTGACGTTACAAAAACGTCAACTTGACGGCGCCATTTTGAAAGGACTGATCAACTATACTGGTGTCTTTATGTAGATTTACTTGAACTATATTATCTTAGCAACCACAGATGACGAAGTTACCATCGTCGCGACGCATCCAAAGTTTTATTTTCCTTCCTGGTACTTTAACGATTCGTTTGATGTAAATATATGCATTGAACGGTGTTTTTATTGCGTTTACGGTGGTATTAACGCAATGGGATACAGCGCTTTATATTGTCAGTAGCTCTAAATAGAAATGTCTGTATCTCATCGCGTTCGTTACCATCGTATACGCAATAAAAAAAAAACCCATTTAACTATCATATGTCCAAAACGTTCATCTTTATATAACTACCACCTGTCTCCACCGTATACGCAATAAAAAAACATCGTTAAATCCCCATTTAACTATCATATGTCCATAACGTCCATCTTTATATAACTACCACCTGTCTATAACTACCACCTGTCTCCACCGTATACGCAATAAAAAAAAACATCGTTAAATCCCCATTTAACTATCATATGTCCATAACGTTCATCTTTATATAACTACCACCTGTCTATAACTACCACCTGTCTCCACCGTATACGCAATAAAAAAAACATCGTTAAAACCCCATTTAACTATCATATGTCCATAACGTTCATCTTTATATAACTACCATCTGTCTATAACTATCACCTGTCTATAACTACCACCTCTCTATAACTATCACCTGTCTATAATTACCACCTATCTATACTACTACCTGTCTATAACTACCACCTGTCTATAACTACCACCTGTCTATAACTACCACCTGTCTATAACTACCATCTGTCTATAACTACCAACTGTCTATAACTATCACCTGTCTATAACTACCACCTGTCTATAACTATCACCTGTCTATAACTACCGCCTGTCTGTAACTACCACCTGTCTATATCTACCACCTGTCTATAACTACCACCTGTCTATAACTATCACCTGTCTGTAACTACCACCTGTCTATAACTACCATCTGTCTATAACTACCATCTGTCTATAACTACCATCTGTCTATAACTACCAACTGTCTATAACTATCACCTGTCTATAACTACCATCTGTCTATAACTACCATCTGTCTATAACTACCACCTGTCTATAACTACCAACTGCCTATAACTATCACCTGTCTAACTACCATCTGTCTATAACTATCACCTGTCTATAACTACCACCTGTCTATAACTACCATCTGTCTATAATTACCAACTGTCTATAACTACCACTTGTATATTACTGTAGTGAACTGTGAGGTTGGTTGGGGACTCGCTGATTTACATTCCAGATATTATAGTTAGGCAATGAAAATAAACACGTCTTTCCTGTTCCAAATCTTTCTGTATTCTCCAATTATAATCTTTTATCACAAGAGATTTACAAAAGGGGGAATAACTCCGATACATACTGGAGTTTTATTATCTCCCTTAGACTGTAATGTGTAATCTCCTCACACCCATATAACTATATACATAACAATTACTACCACCTGTCTATAACAATCATCTGTCTATAACTATCACGTCTTTAACTAACACCTGTCTATAACTACCACCTGTATATTACTATCACCTGTCTATAATTACCATCTGCCTAAAACTAACACCTGTCTATACCTAACAATCCTCTAAAATAACCACCAGTTTATAACTACCACCTCTCTATAACAGACACCTGTCTATAACTAACACCTGTCTATAACTACCACCTGTTAATAATTACAACCTGTCTATAACTACCACCTGTTTATAACGATCCCATGTTTATAACTACCACCTGTCTATAACTATCACCTGTCTATAACTACCACCTGTCTATAACTACCATCTGTCTATAACTACTGCCTGTCTATAACTACCACCTGTCTATAACTACCACCTGTTTAAAACTATTACCTGCCTATAACTACCGCCTGTCTATAACTTCAACCTGTCTATAACTATCACCTGTCTATAACTACCGCCTGTCTGTAACTACCACCTGTCTATATCTACCACCTGTCTATAACTACAACCTGTCTATAACTAACATCTGTGTTTTTAGTCCCGTCGACAGTACAGTAACATGCGGAACGATTCAAGAGTTGCTTCCCTTCGATCGGCTTGTATCGTACACTCAAAATCATGAAATTCTACAACTTTTGCAGCAACTTACATCAAAATGAGATATAGCGCAAAACACATGGAACCCACCGAAGTTGTACCTTCTTACCAATTTCCGTGGCATACACCAATTAAATGTTACTGATTTCAGGGATTCTCGACCAATAACCCGAGTTTCCTCTGGACCCGCCACCGGACATGGTCACATGACCAGAGGAAACACGGGCTACTCGACCAACTGGTGAACGATATTTTGTCATCGTCAGTTCTCGGTAATTTCCGGAATAAAATTGATTGACATTATCATAAAAATAACGCATAAACACACATTGTAATTGACTTTGTTTTTTATTTCCTGTACAAAACAGCCCTATTTACACTACATCTATAACGTACAGTACTTAGTCTCCAAAACGGATTTTTTTTAAAATTTTATACATGGTTTCATTGCTTTGAAAGCATACAGATATCAAATATATACATTCTTATTATAAGAATAAAATATGAACATGTATTTTTCACTTAAAATATAACAGTACTTATTTTTGCCCTAATAGATTCATCGAGTTTTGCAATGTTTTGTTTTTTTTAGTTTCATTTTATATATACATTATACAGAGTGTACTACATTTGAAACAATGTTCTGCTTAACTTCAGTAAATAAATTTCCGGATTATCACATCAGCTAACTCACTATCCGGATTATAACATCAGTTAGCTCAAAGTCCGGAATAAATCATAGTTTTATTCACAATCCGGATCATAGCATCAATTAGCTGGCAATCAGGTTAGTAACATCTTATATTTACATCTACACTGCAGCCCCACTATATAACCTTACCAAGCTCACTTGAAGGTTATACTCGCAGTCCGGAATATAACAATGTTATTCACAATCCGGATTATAGCATCAGTAACAACACACAGTTAAAATCGCACCAATAGATAACTTACAGTCCAATATCAGACAAAACAGGATAAGAAAGATTACATTTAAAATCGATGGGAGCTCTGGAGAACTACTGACCGATATAACATAGCCAAATTATCACATCCCAAAACTTACAGTCCGGGTCGTAATATCAGATAATTCACAGTCCGGATCGTAATATTAGATAATTCACAGTCCGGATCGTAATATTAGATAATCCGAAGTCCGAATCATGACATTAGATAACTCTTAGTCCGGATAATCGCATCCCATCACACTAAATCCGGATATCAACATTTAATCAAACAGATACAGTCATAAAGCTCACTGCTATTGAGACACAAACTGCTTTAAAATCATTAAATTAAAAATCACTTTCCTCTAACATTAATAATGACCTTTTCTGAAAGTAGTTATTTTAAGCAGGAAGTACAGATATGTATGTACATGTATGATATTGAGAAGCAATAGCGAACTTTTTTTCATTTCACAGATTTGTTACTTGTCAAAAATTTACAAGTGTGGAACAAATAAAGCTTTTTTTGTTTGTTTTTTTCCCTTTTTTTCTTTTTTTTTCTTTACAACTTAGAGGTGTCTTCAGAAAAAAGCATACATAGTTCTAACGTAAAAAACTTTAAGAAAAAATATAACTTTTAAAAACATAACAATTTAATGAGAGTATTGTATATGTGGGGAAAAAATAAAAAATAAAAAGCAAACAAAATATATGCATTTATGTACAATAGTCTGTGAACAATATACATAAAATTGCCATGAATTGACCACAAACTCATGATAAAGTTTGTTATCGGAGAAAGAACACAAAATGACAAGTTCTAACAGGTCCACTCCCCACCATGTAAAAATAACTCTATCAGAATGGGAATGAAAATTTCAGTTCCTAATGCCCATAAAGAGAGATTTAGTGTTTCTCGAAACTGAATTCTGGACATTTTTCAATTCAACATGTCTCAGGAATCGGGGCGTGGCTATTACTCGATGAATATTCATCGAGTTTACAAGATGACAAGTCATTGTTTATTAATCAGAATTAAATAAGAGGCGGATACAGACATACGGACGACCAACTTGCACGCCGGCACTGACTTAGTCGGTGGGATAAAATATAGAAAGCGTCATATATAGCTAGGTGGTAAACCAGTCACTAACAACGAAAAAAGTCCCACTTAAATATGGGGAATAAATCATTGACGGCCATTTTTTTTTAATAACACCTTTACAAGATGTTGCGAGCCAATGTACAAGCTAATTAGAACTGCACTTATAATTAACCGCGGCTCATTTACCGAGGCAAATGATTTGAACTATTCCTATTGGTTGACAAAAATAGATTCTTTACCAATCAAATTGTTTCGAAACTACTTTTTCATATCGCTGGGCTCCGTATATCTAAATAGAATATCAAAATGGCATGTAATCCAGTTCATAATATGGGATAAGCTTTTAATTTAGATTTTTTTTCCATAAAAGCAGACTGACTTGAAAACTCACATTTCACCAACAGTTTTGTAATATGGCACTTGCAAATTATACAAGTAGAAACTGATATTCAGATCCAACGTTTTCTCATTGATTCCGATCAATATCACTTTGATTCGCTAGCTTTTTTGAAGAATGACGCCTGTCCAATATGGTCCCCAAGAAAGTTGTGGCTGTCGTATCCAAGTCTCGACATCAGTGGAATCAGTCTAGTTGTGTACACCTCCCGATTCACCTGCTGAATGTACACACATTCCGGGGTCATCTGTTCCACGTCACACTTGACCTTGACCTCGAACATCTCCAATGACGCGGCTGTCTCCATGGCACTGCAGTCCATGTTTAAGAAGGTCACGCGCTCGCTCTTAGCATCCCAAACCGGCCATGTTTTGGGGAAAACTGAAACAAACAACATGAAGTATATAATTGTGTTGTTGTTGTTGTTGTTGTTGTTGTTGGTGGTGGTGGTAGAAAATCCCGAAAGTCATTACATACCTTCTGTTGCCTGGGATGCTGTGTCAGGGGAGGTAACTCTTCCACTACCGAACCTCCGAATGCCTGGAGCTGGAACAGTCTAAAGTAGAAAGGAACAACGATAAATATCCTAATAGTGTAGTGATTCCAAATTATCTTCCCCAAAATTTAACCTGAAAAGTCTATCTGCGAAGTTCTCTGAGTACCAGTTAAATCGGAAAGGTCTGATACTCAAAGGAATTCAGTTAGATAACCATTCGTCTTCTTATAATAAAACGACCTCCGTCAATATTGACGATTATGAGGCTTTGAGGGGTGCACAGACGCGCTAATTCAGTTATTTTTACGAGGGCTACAAGGACTGTGTGGTATGTGTGCCTTGAGGTCCTTTAGTCAGACGCATTTGTTTATATTACTAGGAGGAGGTTCCATTGTGTAACTGGTGTGGGAAGAAGGATGGTGTGTGTGTTTGGTAGCAGATAATGTGTTTGAAAATCTAATCAAAATCTAGATTTTTACTCTCTCTCTGTTACATGAACATCTAACAACAGCCGATAAGGGGTCACGTCAGGGTGAACTTTTGGATTAGCCAATCAAATGACTAATTCCAGAATCTTGAAAGTGAATTTTATATGTGCGAATTAGCATGACTAGAGTGCATAGCTTGTATTTCAAGTCATTTCGTCCCACAAAGCATATAGCTAAATACACGCTTTGCTTCAGATGCATGCTGTGACGAAATGGTTTGTTTCGATGACATCGACAAATTGACAATTCGCCCTGAACGTGAAATACACATTTCCCAAAGGTCATCAGAACGTGACCCCTTATGGGATGTTGTTAGATGTTCATGTAACGAAGTGAGAATGAGGATCAAACTTCAATTAGATTGTGTGTTTGAATGTGTAGGGGCGCGTTTGTCCTACTAAAGCTGTAACACTTATAAAATGCATTATCTGTTAAAATTAAATTGAGAGCATTCTTCCACAGAACACATTTTCAAAGGGATCATACCTTGTGTGTTTGTTTATGGTACAATTAGTTTGAATAAAAATAGTTTTGATTTTCATGTATTCATTTATTCATTTATCCCTTTACCCTTCCTGGAACTTCACGGGGAAGATTATTTTCTAAAGAATTATCATTTTCATTTGACAAATTGCTCTATTTCAAGATTGTGGACAATTGAAAGTTTTCTTATATACTTATAATATACCAACAAACTCAAGTGTATACAGCCTTTCATGGACGGTAGTGTATATTACATTTCGTGTAGTTTTCAAACATATTTTACAAGTCTGTGCATATAATGTACAACAGAGACTTTGATATGACACAAAAACACTTAATATCACTCATATGACTACACGTCAAATAATGTACAGTAAACAAAACTAGCAAGCACGCGATCCATTGAATGCAGTTTATGTTCTGTGCGATTTTTATGAATAATTCATTTGCCTCGAGCTGTATGATTTTCCAAAGGCAATGATGCATTTAATGTCTCTTACTTTAGAGAACTTTTAATATAAATTTTACATATGCAAGAATGATGACACGTGACAAATAACATGTACGTGATGTCCAATTGCGTAGTCCGTACGAAACTGACCACGCCGAACACAACATTTCGGCTATTTCCGTCAAAGTTCGGACGACTTGACGGAATTGGAAGAGATGTTGAAATGGAGGCGTGCCCATATTCGGTTTACATCATTTATATTTAGTAGTGTTAAATTAGGTGGACTTGTCATGTAGTACAAATCAATATTATTGACAAACGAAGATACAGTCATTTTAGCTATCGTTATATACCCACGGTTGAGTGCACTACACTACGATACACTTATCTGATAAGCGTACCGTAGCGTTGGGCAATCAACCGTGGCTACCCGACGATGTTTTATACCATGGATATTTGACTTATCACTACAATTTTTGTAAAGGTGTGGTCGTTTATATGCTGTAGCACAGGCACTTAACAGGAATTTCCAAGACAGTGACTAAACAGGAATTTCTAAGGCAGTGACTCAACAGGAATTTCCAAGACAGTGACTTAACAGGAATTTCAAAGACAGAGACTTAACAGGAATTTCCAAGACGGTGACTCAACAGGAATTTCCAAGACGGTGACTTAACAGGAATTTCCAAGACGGTGACTCAACAGGAATTTCCAAGACAGTGACTTAACAGGAATTTCCAAGACGGTGACTCAACAGGAATTTCCAAGACAGTGACTTAACAGGAATTTCAAAGACAGTGACTTAACAGGAATTTCCAAGACAGTGACTTAACAGGAATTTCAAAGACAGAGACTCAACAGAAATTTCAAAGACAGTGACTTAACAGGAATTTCAAAGACAGTCACTAAACAGGAATTTCCAAGACAGTGACTTAACAGGAATTTCCAAGACAGAGACTTAACAGGAATTTCCAAGACAGTGACTTAACAGGCATTTCCAAGACAGAGACTTAACAGGAATTTCTAAGACAGCAACTTAACAAGAATTTCCAAGACAGAGACTTAACAGGAATTTCTTAGACAGAGGCTTAACAGGAATTTCTAAAACAGTGACTTAACAGGAATTTCAAAGACAGGAGCTTAACAGGAATTTCAAAGACAGTGACTTAACAGGAATTTCAAAGACAGTGACTAAACAGGAATTTCCAAGACAGTGACTTAACAGGAATTTCCAACACAGAGACTTAACAGGAATTTCCAAGACAGTGACTTAACAGGAATTTCCAAGACAGAGACTTAACAGGAATTTCTTAGACAGAGGCTTAACAGGAATTTCTAAAACAGTGACTTAACAGGAATTTTTTTTAAACAGTGACTTAACAGGAATTTCAAAGACAGGAGCTTAACAGGAATTTCCAAGACAGTGACTTAACAGGAATTTCCAAGACGGTGACTTTACAGGAATTTTCATGACGGTGACTTCAGAGGAATGTCCAAGACATGTTCAAAGACATGAACTTAACAGGAATTTCCAAGATAGGAACTTAACTGGAATTTCTAAACCACGGTGCATACCTTCCGGACGTTGGTAGCGTATGAATGCCTACTGGTCGAATTGAACATGTTCACGCCCCCGTCTGGAGCCTCATTGACGCTCGAATTATCAAATAACCCGGTATGGCTGGAAAGATATGAGCCTTTTACCTGGCGTATCAATATTAATTAGATCATTTCATTAATGACGTCATAAATTGAAATGTTTCCCAAAATGTCTTTTACCACAGTAAACCTGTTTCTCCTATATGCTCGGGGATCAATCAAGTTATATGTATATTTTTATCAAGAAAACAATGAAAGCAAAACATGATATACGTGGTTATTGTTTTAATAGGTACCTAAATTCCATCTCGCAATCAAAACTGAGTGAAAATGAAAAATCCCTGGCCGTAAAGTACATAGTATATATAGGGTATATTTATATGTCCCTGTACATGTATATACGTATACGGACCGTGGATTGGAATATTGTGCCAAATGAAATAGCCGTTGTGGTAGGAAGGATATTGTACATACATGTATATTGATATTATAATAATATTTGATAAAGAAACGTTAACCAAAGCCAAACAACAGAACAGCTCTTAGTTCCAATCGAACGATTCGGTTGTTCGTTTTGTGGTTTTTCTGTCAAAGAAGTAGCCCGAGTTTCCTCTGGCCCCGACACCATCCTACACCAGACATGGTGACATGGTGTCAGGGCCAGAGGAAACTCGGGCTATCAAAGAAGCAGACACAACTTCGACAATGGAATGAGCGAAAGCCTATTGTTGTATTCCACGAAATCACTTCATGTCATATTTTATTTTGTTAGGTTATATGAACATTGATTTATACACACTTGCTCTGGCAGTTATGTATTCAGTGTAGCGTTAAATTTGTCTTTCAGCACAACATGTATAGCTGTCAAGATTGTGTGTATACACGACTAAATGTTTATTTTGTCAACCTGACCGGAGGTTTAAGACAACATATTGACTCATATATATGAAAACGGCGCAAGGTTTTTAAATAATCGTTCCTGTTTGTTAACTCGATCTAAAAATAGGTTTATTCGTGTCCGGAGAGAGAGCAAAAACATCGACATGTTTATTTTTGGATCTTGAATATTTTAGACAAACTTGTAAGACAGCAGTATGTGTGTAACTGACAGTAAACCTGTGACAATATATTCTAGGTAGATATGGTGAAATATAATCTATATACAGGTCATATATCTAGCAGGTGAAAGGATATTTATGCAAGTGATTAGTCAGAGTTTCCTCTGGCCCTGACACGAGGCCAGACATGGTGTCAGGGCCAGAGGAAACTCGGGCTAGCAATTGATGTGTCAAGAAAACGTCATTCTGACGTTGTAACTTATACAGGTAAAACGTCACTCTAACGTTGTAACTTATACAGGTAAAACGTCACTCTGGCGTAACTTATAGAGATATGACGTCATTCTGACATAGTATCTTATACAGGTAAAACGTCCCTCTGACATAGTATCTTATACAGGTAAAACGTCCCTCTGACGTAGTAAATTATACAGGTAAAACGTCACTGACGTAGTAAATTATACAGGTAAAACGTTCCTCTGACGTAGTAAATTATACAGGTGAAACGTCCCTCTGACGTAGTAACTTATACAGGTAAAACGTCACTCTGACGTAGTAAATTATACAGGTGAAATGTCCCTCTGACGTAGTAACTTATTCAGGTAAAACGTCACTCTGACGTAGTAAATTATACAGGTAAAACGTCACTGACGTAGAAAATTATAAAGGTAAAACGTCTCTCTGACGTAGTAACTTATACAGGTAAAACGTCATTCTGACGTAGTAACTGATAAAGGTAGAACGTCACTCTGACGTCGTAACATATTCAGGTAAAACGTCCCTCTAACGTTGTAACTTATTCCGGTAAAACGTTACTCTGACGTAGTAACTCGTAAAGGTTAAACATCACTGACGTAACTTATACAGATATGACGTCACTCTGACATAGTAACTTATGCAGGTAAAACGCCACTCTGACATAGTAAATTGTACTGGTATAACGTCACTCTGGCGTAACTTATACAAGTAAAACGTCATTCTGACGTAGTATATGATTATTGTTGTGAATATGATAAGAACGTTGAACGGTCGAAGGGGAGACAACTCTTACATTATTAGCTTCTACTTTTGGTTTGTATCCGAAATATTATATCCAGCATCTGTTTTATGATTATAATGAAATGAATGAAATGGAAACGAATGATGACATCTCGTGTTATGCTCTAAGCATCCTTTAAATTTACTCCCCAAACGGAAACAACCCGAGATCGGCACGCTTTTACACGTAAAACGTCATTTTGACATATGTGTAAACGTCATTATGACGTACGTGTACAACGTCATTATGACGTACGTGTACAACGTCATTTTGACGTATGTGTAAAACGTCATTATGACGTAGTATCAAATTCATACAGGTGAAACAGCACTCTGGCTTGGTACATATGCAACTCATAAAAACAAAGCTTCAATCTTGTTGTATTGATTAGAGTTGTGCACGGCTGTACCACATATATATCGATACATTACACCTGCTGTTGCCCTTCAATGACTTTTCTGTGACCCCAAGGACAAGAAACAAATTGAAACGTCAGTCCAGATAATCGACTTGACCTCTATGTCAGGTTCGTTATGCAATCAACAACTGATATAGCTCACCGTTCGAGAATTTCCGCTATCCGGACTGCCGGCCTTGATCAGCTCCGGGCTTTGTTTACATCCCGTAGATGATAGTGTCCGGACGAAACAGTGGACGACTCGTCTAGCAGAATTCGATGACACCAACATTTTGTTCGGGAGGAGTCGTTATTCCCAAAACCTAGAACATATAGTGTTTGTGGCTGTGTTCACAGTCTTCTTCGCCTTCGCGGTTTTATTATTGTTCACTTATGCTCTCACACATGTGTACGAGACTGTTGCTATTTATAGCACAGTCAACGACTAGCCGCTTACACCAGACTGCTACATGTACGTATAGCGCACGCTATATGCAATATAGGAGTTTCCAGTTGGTTGATTACAAACATAAGTTCTCGCCAAAGTCTGACCTAATTTCACGTGATTGAAAAGGACACGGGTAATACGATCTTTGGCACCATTAGAAGGCTTCTCCACTATTAAAATGTATGCAGATACACGTATAGGGTGTCACGAGGCGCTGTTTTTTCTTCTTTATTTTCATTACCTTTTTAGGTCACACGAGACCTATTCTATTTTTATTTATTTATTGTCCGTCGCCGTGCGTCGCTAAACAGTTTACATCTTGACTACTTCTCAGAAACCCCTAAACCAATTTCATTGAAACTTTTCAAAAATCTCTCTTGACCAAAGGTCAACCAAAATTATGGATTAGATATGGTCTGCCCTAGGGACGGGACTAAAATTGGTTTAAATTTTGACTGAAAGGTGCTGTTGCAGGAATGCTCTAAAACCGCCTACGAAGGAAATCGATCCTTTACCTAATGCCCGGATAGACATATCCATGGGGCATTACATATCCGGAGTAACATCATTGTCGCTCTCGATTTCAGTGTTGTTAAGTATTGGGCAAAATTACTCAATGTGAAATGAGAGCAACACATGTTTTTTTTTTGTTTTTTTTTCGTACGATATAAATAAAATCACTACGTGTTCATAATCCATTGATCCAAAAATACTTCCATCTTCTCCCTTCCTCCCAAATCGGGAATGGCTGTTCGCGACCGCTGACGTCACTTAGGATCATTACATATCCGGAGTAACATCATTGTCGCTCTCGATTTCAGTGTTGTTAAGTATTGGGCAAAATTACTCAATGCAAATGTCTTTCAATCTATGTTAACACAACGACAGAATGTTGCAACCATTAGCACACCCGATAGTGTAACTCCCAATACTCACTATAAAAAAGAACAAAGAAAAATTGCCTGCTTACACAATCACATTTTATTACTATTACCACATATTAAAGAGTCTATTTAGTAGATCATCAAGAACTGATGTTCATTACAACCAACCGATACTTAGTAATCATATTGTAGGCGTAAATAAAACTATGAGATATTCAATGATCATTCTACTCATTGCTACTGTCCTCGCTCGCAACACACTCTCCTTGAAAATACTTGTTTAAAGCCTCGAAATCCCCATGTTTGTTAAAATATGACTCCACTCGGCCATCATCTGTCACCACCCCGGCTAAGCGCCCTGCCAGACAACGTGCATTAGTCAAGGTTCTGGCCCGGCTGTAGTGGTCAGCTGATTGCTCATTACGCCATCCGATATGGTGCATTATTACCTCCGTGAAGTTGATTACTTATTCCTTATTCCATTACTTATTCGATTTATCTTTACTAATCGTAAATCGCCGAATAACTTAGCTGAGAATCGAGGACTCGGCCAGATTCTGTCACGGGGAGAAATAGATACCCCACTGAGAGATCGACTCAACAATCTTTTGCTATCTGATAATACTTGTCAATTCCACGCACTGGACACACCTCATCATCTTCGCAACGCTTTATTACGTATGTATTCGATTTCCATCTCCTCGGAGAGTCTTACCATACGTCTGATGGAGCACGAGCCCAGAATCGTCATTTAACCGCTTTACTTGCTGTGAGACAATATTACTAATATCACTAGCTCTCTCACCAGCGAAAAATTGCAATTTTATCAACGCCTGATCCCTTGCTAAAATGAATTTTTCCTTAGCCGTTAACCGTGATTGACAAAGTTGACGGTCAATACAAGCTCCTAACCGTTTGATTTTTGACAGGAAAATTGGTTTCGCTTGTTTCGGAGTAACATGTGGTTTCGCTCTTGCTCTTCTTTAACAAACTTAATATATTGTTTTAGCATGGTGGAATAAACCGGGTTCCCCACAGACACAGGCAATATCCCACACACTACCTCTACCGTGCGCACAGAATATATCCTCCAAGCGACATAATGTATTTTGTAAAGTACCCGCCGCTAGTCGAACGGGACATCCACATTCATGAAGACCTTTTTTTTCCTAAATAACTGCACTTTTTAGTATGGACCTGCGTTTGTCCCGAAATATCATTCCATATAAGGAAGCGACGAACATCATCAGGAGTAGCCGTCTCAATGGTTGATTTCTCGGGAAGTTGTAGCAAAAACTGTGCCAATCTCACCTCAAGACTACAGCGTTTCTTAACATTTATAGTTGACTTCATCTTATTCTCCATCTCCCGAATTCTACCCTCGATTTTGGTCATATCGGCGTTTTCAAAACGCTTGCTCTGATATATATAATAACAATGACGTCAATTCATCAAAACGCAACGCGATAAGCCCGTAACTCCCACTTCAGACCGATTTGTCCATACTATATCCATGTTTCGTAGGAATTTTCAATACTTCTCGACTACCTTTTCCCCCGATCACTATATAAGACAAACAACATCTACCTAGCATTGTTCACCAAATTGGATGTGGCTGGATAACTGGTACCACGATAGTACAAGCCTCCACGTGTTGTTCTCGGAGTAAACAAAGCAGTGGTAATATCAAATTGAATGGTGGGAATACATACGGGTTTTTCTCACGCGCTAATTCTTGCACAAATACATTCACACCGCCTGACCCCGGAGATGGTAAAACCGTGAAATGTCTTAATGGCTGATCATCACAGGACCTCATTACGTTGGTATCCGTGGCCATCAAATCGACAGTGTGAGGACCATAGACGCTATCGACACGCCCCCGTGCCTGTAAGGTAAGCATACAATCTTTGTATGATATTGTTCGAGATGGAGCGTCAGCAGCGTTTTGTTTCGACGGTACATATTGCATATGAAGAGCCACATTATTCCGAACGTTAAAAGAATAAATTTCTTTCATAATACTTGTCAGCTCATAATCTTTCCCGCCTTGGTTTCTCCACGAATTTAACACAGCTGTGTTGTCAGTTAAAATATCTAATCTGTGATCACGAAGAGAGTCTTCCAACGACTGTAACGCTTTCAAAACTGCGGATGCCTCTTTTAAATGAATCGGCCTACTATCATGCTCTAGCCAGAAATCGCCAAAACTCATTCCGCGATCACTATCTGATAATACTGCGACACCATATCGGAACAATGACGCATCATTGGCTAACAATATTTGTTTGTGACGTTCCGGACGCCAAACAGACACACCCTCACAATTATCTAAAAACCGCCAGTGTTCAATTTCCGTACGCAAAGTCCCTGTCATCCTTACATGTTTGCTATTCTTAGAACACAATGCAATGGCTGCATTAACATCCCTAGTGTACAACTGAGCGGCGGGTATAGCAAGAGCCATAGATATACATTTTCCGGCAAAACGCTGGAGAGTTCTAATATCAACATAATCAGAAGACGACATATTCTCACACAGTGTCATAAACGAATGTTTTTTATTTTCTGGAAAAATATACGCTTGTTTGACGGAATCAACTACGAAACCGAGATATTTCACAGAAATATATCCTAACATTGTCAGCAATTCTACAATCGCGTAAACATAGCGGAGTGGATCAGCCCTTACTTGCGCAATATCGTTTTGAGAAACAACTGCAAACCTATCGTCAATATTGAGAAGTAGCAATTCCCAAGCTACGCAAGTACGAAGTAACGGTAATGTTCTATACGCGAATACCCATCCTCCAAACTGGATACCAAAATACTTGACGGACTCCCCAGACAAATACACATGATCATATCCAGATTTTTCATCAGTACATATCATCAATGCCTCACGTGGAACCAACCTATGAACATCCTTCAGAGTTTCCAAAGAAAATGGCATATCTTTTATCCATAAATTAAGTAAACGGGCAACATAGCATAATCGCGGTTTTGATGGTTCAACAGTCAATGGCATTTTAACTCTCGGAAGCTTGCATTCCCCTAACTTTCCTATAAACTGCATAGAACCATTCTGCACACGCTCAATCAACTCACTCATAATGAATTCTGTGAAAAGTTTACACTTGCTCGAATTGTAAAAATACGCTTGCTTAGGAATAGCTGAATCGTAATGCTTTCCCCCAAAATTTCCCTTAAATGGCCTGAAAAATTTATAGACATCTACACCTTCAGATAACCATGCTTTTACATCATTTGACGAATTATCCATATTCGCTTCAAATACCCATTCCCAGTTATTTTTCTGTACATGTAATTGGCCTGCCACAAATACATCCGGGTCTCTCAGTGATAGTCTTGACAAATTATATTCGGCCTTGTGATTAATGACATTTTCTGCTGTAGCGCGCACTGCGAGATTAGGACTGTCCCCTCCCAAAGTCACCCATGATGGATGCTGTCTAACGTTGTAAACCTCATCTATAGGGTTCCAACACAAGTTCTGTTCCCACTCTGGAATTCCCACTTCAGTTTTTTCACCCTGTTCAAAAAAGTATGGAATGACCAGTAATCACCCATCCATCCATATATAAGCAACATTAGGAAAAGACTTGGCCCTAATCTCACAGTCCGTGTGAATGTGTTAACTGGGAATCAGTGTCCCTGGACTGTAGAGTAGATCCAACAATTACAAATTTAGGCATAATAAATTCTCATATAACCTCTTGTCTACGACATGTTACCGCTAAACATTTTCCCCCTTGCAGATTTCATTTTCTCGCAATCTCTATAGAAATGGCCAGGAGTATTACAGAAATGGCAATTCCCTCTTGGACCTTGACTTCGAAAATAACCCCCTCCTCCCCTATTACGACGATATGACCCCTGATTGGACTGTTGATAACCGAATCTTGGAAGATAATGTGAAAAGGGAACCTGTGGTGGCGGCGCATAATATGTCTGTCCGGGGTGCTGGTACAAGCCCATTAACGGCGACTCTAATTGCATTGCCTGACCGTCGGGTTTTTGAGAGGGAGGAGTAGGTGTTTTATCAATTTCCTCAGCTCTCCCTTTCAGACACTTTGTTAAAGCCTTTGTAACAATGCTAGATACCTTACCCCCTAGCACATTAAGACAAAAACTCGACAAGTCAATTTTTGACGAGTTCAGCTGGGCTTGTCTCACCATTTCTTCAAATACATCAGCTTCATCATGCTTTAACTTTTTAGATACGGTTGCCAGTTTCTCCATCGATAACAAAAGAAGGGCGGTATTCGGGTTTGTATGATGTGCCAGACATCGTACCTTTTCTTTTAGTGTATCAATGACTTCCGTTTTCTCTTTTGTCGATTTTTCTTCCAAACTCTCGATCCTCCTCTCGAGGGATTGTTCTGACGATTTATGTACCTTTTTGGTGGGTCCTCGTCATCGTCGTTATTCTGTCATATATTTAATGTATGCATCTACTCAACTTGACCAAATCAAAACAACCTCGCCCTCTCAATTATCTCAACAACCTTGTGTTAATAGGGTGTCGAAAGTTTATCCACAATATAAATTACACTCATCGTCCATAAAGGCGACATTTATTGGTTTCTCTTTCAAGCAGCAAGTAGAACTAGAGCAAACCGACCATTTGCCCACACTCTGTAAGCCCCGCCTCCAATGTCTATCATACAATATACCTTTATCTTGTATCAAAAAATAAATTACGATCCCGTAGCGTAAAATAATATCGCTACACCCCGACTATAGACCAGATAATTTAAGTAATTACAAAGGTCGCATTGTGTTTATAATTTCTGCCATAAAACCTATCCAACCGTTTCACTGATATATTGTCTTTTTACTCGTAATATCAAACCACCTAATATTCTCCACCTTTCTGGTGTCACACTCAAAATTAAAACCCTTCTCGGTCTGCAACCCTTCTGGTTGCGTAACTTGCAAAAAACGAAGACCCTTCTCGGTCTACAACCCTCATGGTTGTGTAACATGCAAAAAACTAAGACCCTTCTCGGTCTGCAACCCTTCTCGGTCTACAACCCTCATGGTTGTGTAACATGCAAAAAACTAAGACCCTTCTCGGTCTGCAACCCTCTTGGTTGTGTAACATGCAAAAAACTAATATCCTTTTCGGTCTGCAACCCTCCTGGTTGCGTAACATGCAAAACAAGTACATGTACCATAATGGTTTACTTGTTTAAATAACGGGCTTTTTAGAAACTTTGGTCCTTACCTCGCCGGTCAGGTGATTCAGAAAACACGTCCGCTGGCACCGCCTCCTAAATCGGGAATGGCTGTTCGCGACCGCTGACGTCACTTAGGATCATCTGTTAGTACATATGAAAACCTTGTTCCGTTCCGGACATGCCAGAACGAGGCCATTTTGTACCAAAGTCGTAAATACTCACAAGCACACTTTATCAAGTATTTATAAGGTCAAAATGTTATTTGTTTGTAAGGAAAATTGTACTAAAATTACATTTATATATCGGGCAACGTAATTGGATATCGATTGTATGAATCTTTTCGTTAGTTTCTGTGAAATTTGACATCAAACATAAAAAATGATATCTCTCATAAAGTTGAATGCACGTTTAAACGGCATTTTGTCTAATTCAAACCCCGGGTACTATCGAATTTTGTCGATAGAAAATATCTCCATTCATTTGTGTAATCCATGAAAAAAAATTGCGCTTCAGAATTACTGGATATGCCTCGTTTTTGCAACTTCTATCAGTCAACCCCCCATAAATCTTCATATAGATCAAAGTGCTGAAAACACTGCATGCTAGTGAAGACATCTCGTCCGGACAAGAAATACGTTGAAATATTATAGGAAACACGATTGGACGAATTCGCCTTCAAGGAAACTATTTGTTTCAAGATTTTTGTCAGGATAATGTTAGTCCCTTTACCAATTTTCCTATCTCCATGACTTTGTTGTACAACTAATGTGCTTTGTTCTTGCTCATTCAGCTCATCATGTATTATTTGTGTATTTAGAACTTAATATCATATATATATGAGTATTATATTCCTTCACAGTTACATTCTAGACACTGTCGATCATTTTTGAAGAGTGACAATGACGCTACGTTGTGTATATCAGAAACATTCAATGTAGTATCTTCCCTACATTCTGGATTATATGTATTAGCGGGCTATTTACTTCATCAGTCGCATAAACTTAGTTGGTCGAAGTGGTTTTCGAGACTGACTATGGACATAGACCCCAAGGTAGAAGAGAACACTGGCGATATGAGCACACATACCAACAGTCCTCTGACCGGTTGGACACGTACAGTAGTAATTCTGTATTGGTGGTTGTTCGGTAACTGAGTACTGGATCCATATGTTGTATTTCGTTTGCGATTGATGACGAGATCGGATTTTACATCGAATCAGGTCAGAAGAGTGTTGGTATGCCATGACTTCATAATCTCCATCTGTTGTCAAATGTTCCGATATGTATCCGGGGGCCAACTTCACCTGGTACGTCCCACATGCCAGAGTTTCTAGATATTCCTGGTCAAGACGTGGGAACTCGAGCTGGACTGCCTCTCGCTTCTGCCATTGGGATTTGGCTCTCCGTGATAGGTCTGGCTCTTTCTCAACACGCTCTGCTAGGATGTTGGACTTGTTTAGAAGTGACTTCATCTCCAGAGCAACTTTTTCATCTTCGGCTGCTTTTGTTGATGAAGGCTGATATATGGGTCCACGTAGCCAATTCAGACATGCCGTGACACTTTTCAGAAGACTTTCGAGATTTTTGATGAAGTAGATTGATGTGAGTTCAGTTTGAAAAAATCTGAATTGCTTGAAACGAGAGTGATAACTTTCAACCACCCATCTTGTTTTAGTGAATCACCTGTCTGTGTTTGCCTCTTTACCATCATGTTGACTCTGTCCAGGTTTGAGAAACCTGTCAAAACCGGCTCAATGTCAGGACTGATATCCTTACCAAGATCATTGTCTACGGAAGTTTTTTTCCGTTCCGGTTCATTGGCATTCTCGGATGCAGGACGTTTCTTGAGGTATCTGAGAAAGCATTTTGGACACATCTTTGCTTCTGTTGATTCAGAAAGTATGACACCTTCAGAAAGGAGAACATCTTTCATCCAGTCCTGAATTTTTCGCGTATTTTTACCATCGCCAACCTGGTTGTACTTGAACTAAACTTTACATCCCAACCCAACGCAGGAGTTCTCCCTCCATTTTCCTATTTGAGACAAAGACAACTTTACTACAGAATAACTGAACTAAATAGAATTGTAAAACGTAACAGCAATTATAACAACACGCCGAGCACCATTCGCGGTGAGTAGTCAAAAGACCAAGTGGCAAAGGGAACTCCAACAGAGGAGAAGCTTTGAAGAAGTACTGAAGACGAAGATGGTCAAGTGAGAAAAATGATGAATCATACGTAATACGGAACTACTATAAGTACGTATGTTAAACATAGTTGAACATAATACATTGCCATGGACATTGTATCAAATCATTTTCATAATAAATCAATACTTTGTATTATTGTGTACGACAAGGACCACTTGTATCGCCCGTGCTTTTTTTCCACATACATTTTTCAACATTGAATTACTGCCCTTATCCAGTGATTCGGCACGACTTTCTTTTGCTGGTATACAGAAGGGTAGTCAAATATGTTTTTAAAACACTAACATCGATAGTACTATTATCGTGCCGAATTTGCCGCTTGATTTTTAAAATGGTATTTTGAATTTGATGAAAATTTTCGAATTTTGGTTTTCTACGTCATCTTGTACTAAACTCGTTTGTTTTTTCATGGCCAACTGTTTATCATTTTAAACTACAATGTATGTACAATACCTAGTCGTGAGAAAACCTCTCAGTGACAAACAGAAATACCACTTATGGGTCTGTGAAAAACACAGGTATGCTTGTAAACGAAAAAGTGAAGTAGATGGCGCTATGGGCGCGCTTATGGGTCAAGTGGAAAATAACATCTTGTTCCATATGTATTTGTCATAGCTTTACTGGAAAATATAGTCGGTTTCAAGAAATCGCTGTGGGCGGTTCTGCAACAGCACCTTTGAAAAAAAAAGCTTCTTCAAGACCAAAATAAGATAGAAACGAATACTCTTCATAGATGGAATTTCATGACCCTGGGGTTTCGCATCTGTCCCTTAGGAGGGGATAAACTTTGTATAGTTTATATAGGTAAATCACATTTTTGACTATCATTTGTTGAATTTCTAATGAAATTGGTTTGAATCAGCAGGTTGGGGTGACAGTTTGATGGTATATACAGCTGGCCTGACTAACCCTCGGGGGCTGATGGGCGGGGGCAAAAAGGGTCAAATAGACTGAAATATTTCAAAACTCAGCTAGGTTTTCTTTGTGACAGTTAAGGCCCATAGCCCTCCCGCTATATCAAGAATTCGTTTTTTTTTTGTTTTTTTTTATATACAAATGTATATATATAAATAATTGTCTGATATCTAAACAAGATATGTCAACCTATATATATAAATATGTATTAACCACTCGTGTTTGTCGGGATGGAAGCGCACGAGATCACGTCCTGCTGTGGAGTACCCGGGAAAACCCACGTAGTCAGACAATTGACCTTTTCACATCCGATCGAGGAATCGAACCTCGCCCGCCTAGGTGAAAGGCAAGTGAATTACCGCTGTTACCCAACCCCCCAATTTTAATCATGTTCGAACTTTAAATTTAAAAAAAAAATGTATTTGAAGTTTTTATGTGTATATGTTGTTATTTTTGTTTTGTTTTATTTTTTTGGGGGGGGGGGGGGGTTGGTTCTTATTTATTTTATTTTTTTTGCCCTTTTTTTCTCTCTTTTTTTCTGCTGTTTATCGATACTAAAGTTTAAAGTTTTTTACTGACTTAGTATCACTAGAAGGTCGAAACAGCTGTATGATGCTGTTTAATTGATTTTGCCTCTAGTCTATCTAACTTTCAATTTGTTTTGAAATGTGCTAATATCTTGTGTGGTTTTGTATAACCCTTAGATCTTCTGACTCATAGTTTCTCAAACAGGCATAATTCACAATTTCTACATGTACTGTAAATGTCTAATCTCGCCTGGCATACATAAAATCACAGACCGTGAGAGCCTCTTCATTGTATATGATCAACCTCGTGTATACTCTAGGTAGATAATAGAACCAAGCTGGCAGATACACAAATTAACTATAAAAATACTGTATAGCTTAGATTTAGTTTCCTTAGTTAAGGAAGCTATTTTGTGATATTGTTTTGTTTTTGTTTGGTTGGTTGGTTGATTGTTTTGTTTTATTTGTTTGGTTGTTTCGTTTGTTTGGTTGTTTTGTTTGTTTGCTTTGTTGTTTTGTTTGTTTGTTTGTTTGGTTGTTTGTTTGTTTTGTTTGGATAGTTTGTTTGTGTTCGCCCCTTATTGTTAAATTATTTAGGAAGAGAAAAAATCAAACATAGAACGAATAAAGATCATTCAATGATGGACGCCAAGATCCCTATTGAATCTCTTGTTTTTCTACAGACTTTGAATGCTTAAAGGGGCATTCCTTCGTTTGCATAAGTTTAGGTCGTCAAAATTAAACTTACTGGAATTTTTTTTCCCAAGTAGTAAAATTTTCAATCTTTACATTAATAAGGCAGTTTTACTCTCAAGATCGAAATTCTTTGGGTATTAAGTCCTGAATTTTTTTAATTCGACCCGAAGTATCACTTATTACCACAATAACATACGGTATTTGTATATGATACGCATTTTTCTTGTACATTTCGGCGTTAATTTCATTATATGATGGCACAGACTCAAATATAATCATCGTTCCGACAAAGATTTCATCAATAAAATTTCTGATGTCTGAACGAAGGAATGCCCTTAAACTATTTTTATTTTCACGATAGAAATAGTCCTAGGAAGACCACAGGGTAATAGTTAAAATTATATCAACTCATTCAAATTGGTAATTGTAGATTTCTATTGGTACATTAACATAGATGATTTCTTCAGCTTTATTTACATTTTACTTTGTATAATAGTATTCCATTTCAATATTTGATGTTTGCTACTCGTTACCTGAAAGAATGTAAATAAGTATGCTCAATGTTAAATATTAATCTCACTTTCTGATTACACTATATGTAAATTTTCCAGCTAGCCTAGTCATGAACAATATATAATGGTTGATTACGACAATCTCGCGTTGTTGTGTTGGCGCGTTAAAGTGTCGCTTTGGCGTGTTGTCGCCTTTTAACGCCAAAGCACGAACACGAATGAAAAGCTGTCAGCCAGTCATTTTTCAATTTTTCTTATAATTTTATGTAATTTTGCAAGGGTTTTGGGCCACTTTCTTAAGAGATTGCGATGTATATTATATATAGTATCATCAACAAATTGGCTGACTTGACATTTCATTTAATTTTGTAGGTCATTAATAAATAAACAGGGACCCAGTGCTGAACCTTGGCGAACGCCTAGCATGCATATACATATGTTCATTGGTAATAGCTTATATTGTGCTGGAGTGTAGTATGTGTGTTGTTTCTGTTTTTATCAAATAATATATTTATATTTATAAAAAATATATATATTGCTGTGAAGGTTCAGGGGCTACAGAAATAAAAATATTTTGTTTATATTCCCATTGTTTACTTGAAGATATACGGTTTATGCAAATAAGTATATTTACCCGGTTATGAGGATACTGGTGAATATCTTTATCTACGTCTGTCCTTTCAAATAAAAAAAATGACCTTCGTCCCAATTCCTACTGTTATCATATGAAACTGACAAACAGTAAAATTGTCGAGGTATTTATTATATAACTATATCTCGCATAATAGATAATCGTGATATCATCATCGAATAATCTCTTTACTGTCGAGACGTCTGGCCTGTCCGGGCGTCCAGGCGTTCCGGAAGGTTATCCATAATATATTTCATTGCCAAAACTGGAATCTTCACAGCAAGTTAGATTTACAAGATTCTGGCTAAAGTTCTATTCATTTCTATGTCGTTGGTTTTTTTTCTATTATTAGTATCACCGAGGATAAACCATATTAACGACTAGTTTACCAAACGTATGGACAATATCGTGTGTTAATTATATAATAAATTAGACATAGAATCACAGGGACTTGGCGCGAATTCTCAATCCACGTTCTGTGTATAAGAACCACGGGTTAGAAATTTGCGCCAAATCCCTGTGCACAGAATACTCTTTAATAAAATGTGATGCAAGACCAGTCTGATTAAAAAGAGATAATCTTCAATAATGAGTTTGTCGTTTTCAGTGAGTGATGCTTTGATTTAAATCATCATCTAATTAAGGTACAAATCATCATTATACATAGTGATGATTTGTAGCTTTACCAGATTGAATGAAAATCAATTCATCACTCGATGAAATCGACAAACTCATTATTCAGTTTTTAAGTATCAACCTTAGAAAAAACAATTAAATGTTAGGAAACTTTCAAGAAATATTTCACAGTTCTTCTGACGGCATTCTCATCATAGGTGATCTGACAGACGGCTACATTAGTGCAAACTGGTCATGTCTTCAACTTTTTACCCCCACAATCTCGCTGAATTTGTGCTCGTATCAGTTAACTGACCTTAGGGTAGTTTACATTTAACATGGACCCAGCGCTAAACCTTGGGGCACACTTGACACGCATGTACATCTGTTCATTCTCTAGAGTTTATATACACTGTATATGTTGAAGTGTAGTCGACGTGTGATTGATGTGTGTTCGCGTGTTGTATGAGTGTGTTGTTGTTGGTTTTTGTGTTGATTTTTGTTGTTGCTGTTTTTTTTTGTTTTTTTTTAGATTCTTGTGGTTTTGTTTTTTTTGGGGGGGGCCCGCGGTGGCCGAGTGGTTAAGGTGTTCCGACACTTTACCACTAGTCCTCCACCACTGGGTAGCGAGTTCGAAACCTACGTTGGGCAGTTGCCTGGTACTGACCGTAGGCCGGTGGTTTTTCTCCGGGCACTCCGGCTTTCCTCCACCTCCAAAACCTGGCACACCTTAAATGACCCTGGCTGTTAATAGGACGTTAAACAAAAACAAACCTGACCTACACGTTTCTTATTTGGCCCGTCAACTTTGACTCTGATTAGATAAATAAAGGGCACGAGAGTAGGTGAAATATTATCGTTTTATACTTAATTGAGTATTGAGTGCTGGTATCAGTTAACTGACCTTAGGGTAGTTTACATTTAAACTTGACCGGTCGTAAGATTAGATATTGAATGAACAAGGTTACTGGTCGAATAATCGAATCCTGTCATGTTCCATACACATCTTTAAATAAATTATGTCGAATCATTTCACTGGTATTTTGGACAACCCCACCACATTTCCGCTCTTCTCGAAGAGCGGAAATGTGGTGGGGTGGGTTAAGGGTGGTCGGGTGGCACAGTGGTAATACGCTTGCCTTTTACCTAGGCGGCCGGGGTTCGATTCCCCGATCGGACGTGAAAAGGTATGTGGTCACCTGCCCGACCACGTGGGTTTTCCCCGGAAACTCCGGTTTCCTCCCACAGTAAGACCCCTCGCGCGCTTCCATCCAGGCCAACAAGCGTGATTAATATAAGTTGATATAACTTGTTTCGCAATTGTTGTAAAATAAATAAAGTTTACATTTCTTCTCGAATTTCTTTTCAATATTTAATAGCATCGTGTCTCGTTCCTGATCCTGGTTGTTAAAAAAACAAACCTGATCAAATGAAATTTTAATCTTGAGAGGGAATTATATAAGTTGTGAAAACTTGTTTCCGAATCCAACTAGAACGTTATTATTTCTGTATGACTAATATCGGAGTGAAAATAATTGACAAACCCTCCCTGATTATATCGTCTTTGACGATTTAGTATATGTATTCTTAAATAATGCTTAAAGGGGCATTCCTTCGTTCGGACATCAGAAACATGCATAATTTCTATTGATGAAATCTATGTCCGAACGATGAAAATTTGAGTGTTTGTACCTTCATGTAATGAAATTATCGCCGAAATGCACAAGAAGAAGGCGTATCGCATGTCTCTGCGGTAATTAGTGATACTTCGGGTCGAATTAAGAATTTTCAGGACTTAATACTCGAAGCACTTTTATTTATCTTGAGAGTAAAACTGCCTTATTAATGAGATGATGATTTTTACTACTTAGAAAAAAAAATACATATTTTCCAGTAAGTTTAATTTTGACGACCTTAACTTTATTCAAAAGAACGAATGCCCCTTTAAAATTTAATAATATAAGTTATATAGCACTACTTTTCTAGAACGGTTAATCAAGAATTATAGCTATTGTTCTGTTATGGATTAAATTGATTATAAGTTATATCAATGCATTATATACAATATGTGTTTGTGAAACGTGTGTGTATTTGAATGCCAAAGTGTGCGAAGTTGTAACCTAACCGTCAGGTCATTTCGGCTAACAATTACCATATGTAATATCTGTATTGAGTAGTGTACGAGATGGTAATATGATATTGTCAATTCAGTTACGTTTTGTTAAAACCTTACCACACATTTTGTAGATGTGCGATAGTCGATCCAGCCCCCAGTCGCCACCAAGACCTCATCGGGAAGAATTCCACTTCCTTGTAAGGTATGACGTCGATCAGACGTATTCGATGTTTTGTTGATATGCCTAGTAGTTCCGTCATCACCACAATAGCCCGGATGTGACCTAGATTTGTATGGCGGGTGTCGTCGATGAAGCAGAAGACGGTTGCTCTTCTTGAACATCTGGTCTTATTATTTTTGTACCTTTTCAATGGTTTTCAATGCAAATCTTTACTTTTGTTCCTATTTTGATTTTTATGTAGATAGGAGGCTTCGTCGATGTAGCAGAAGACACTTGCCTTGAGAACATGTAAATCGTCCATATACTGCTATCGTTATTTATTTATTTGTTTTTTGTTGTTGTTGGTTTTTTTTAATTAATTGATTTTTTGATTTTTTTTTTGATTTTTTTTATCTATTTATTTATTTATTTTTAATTGATTAATTAATTTATTATTATTTTTTATTGATTTTTTAAAAAATATTTTATTCATTTATTTCTTTGTTTATTTTGATTTAATTTAGAATTGCGATTTTGTTTACATTTCTATATGCTTTTCCTGTTTCGAAGTCTTTACAACAACTAATATCATGGGTTTATCGAAATGTTTCATACAAGTATTGTTAGTGTAACTTGCTGCTCATTGTTATACATAAATTAAATACTCGGCTATCCTTTCTGACACGGTGACTGGTATTACCTTATTTCTGACCTACACGTACCTTATTTGGCCCGTCAGCTTTGATTCTGATTAGATAAATAAAGGGCACGAGAGTAGGTGAAATATTATCATTTTATACTTAATTGAGTACTGGGTGGTTTGACAAGTTTAACTTAATGCTCTACGCTGGCTGGTTAAGAAAATTAACTAATGTTGTCCTCAGAAATATGACCCATTATGTGGAACTACTAGCTATGGCAGAAACTACCTTCCGGAAGCGTAACTATTTTAAGGGTTATTTAAATAACAAATCTCGTGAGCATTAACAAGCCTATTAACCACTACTCTGGTTAAATTTAACAGAAGTAACTTTATCAATTGTTAGTATGTAACATGACGAACCATGGACCATGCCGTTGACATGAAACCTCTAAGCCGTTTGTAAAACGCGACAAAACATGTGAAAATGCATGTTTCCGGTGAAAACTATTAACTCCTGTCCATCACATATGTACATGTATTAGTATAATATATACAATGTATATTGCACAAAATGCCCGTGCCTTTACACTCACAAGTGTCTTTAGCACACAAAATGGGCATTCTTTTCACTGATTCTATTATGCCTTGAAATGCAAATGTCGGCTGTGAGCAATATCACAAAAATATGGCATATAGACAAACATTTCAGACATCAAAAATACTCATGTTAAACTATTAGAAATTCTAACATGATTGTTTTGTGGGAAGTTTCAACCGCCGAGATTTAGGTAAAAGATGCATATTTCTGAAAAAAACTCCACAGTTTAACTATTTATCGTCTACGTAAAAACATTACTCATACTCTGTCATATTTGTGAAATGCCATTAACAACCGCAATTTGCATTTAAACAATTGCCCCTATTGTGTACTATAGACAAATGTGAGTATAACGGCATGTCCATTTTTTGGGTTTGATAATTTGTGTCACTCAAAATTATTTCCTACTACATATCATCACAAAGTAATTCTAAGAAATAAACCGCCAGCATCTGCAGCAAATTATTGATGATTTTGAAAAGAAAAAAATACATGTCTCGACAAACATTTGGGTATAATACATGACTGATTTTGTGCAAATTTGTGGATATTTGTTCGATTTTTAAATTTAACGTTATTTCTCTGTATACAGGCAGACGACCCTTAATTAATCAAAATGGAGCGGTCATCTCCAACTCAATGTAGACATTTAAACGCGTTTATCACTAATATTGTGTGATGATGTGTCTCATCCCTACATAAGCCCTGCTGCATATGATAGTGCAATGTTTATGGGTTCTTCTAAACGCGATAACTTGTGAATTGTGTATTTGCCAAAGCAGTTATCAAAACAGTATCTGTGCGAGACCGACTGTCTCGTGATGATGAGCTAATACAAGATTAGTGCAACATCAAATTGATAATGTATAACACGGATCGTCCTAAATCTGTATCAATACTCTGTGACATTTGACAAAAACAAAATCCTGTAGATTCAATTCAATTCAATTCAACTTTAATCCGTAAGTTTTACAACTTCTTAGATAACGTAGTATACATACATAAAGGACACAGTGACCCTCTCTTACATAATTCATCATTCATTCTACAAAATAGTACTGACTGTCTTCACATACATCTACAGTCAACAAAAATAATTCTTACAACCATCTTAAAGAACAATAACAATTAATATATTATTAATCTAATAAGTTGAAAATGAATATGTTTTAATTACAATTTGATAACAAATCTTTCCTACGTTTATTTGCTATTGATAAATATTTTCCTAGATTGTTAAGTTCTTTTGTATTTTCTACTTTGAGTAATTGAATAAGTTCAAACATAGGGTTTTTAAAATAATATGCTTTAATCAAATTAAGACGAATGTCTGCGTAACGCTTGCATTTAGAAATAAAATGGTATTCGTCTTCTATATCATTTTCATCACATAAAATGTATTTTCTTTCTTGCCTCGGAATATCAATATATCTTCCACGTTCAATAGTTAGATCATGTGCAGACAAATGAGTTTTTGGTAATTAAAATTAACTGGTTAAATAAAGATACGACTGAAGTTTAATATCATCAACTAGATTTTGGTATAAAATTCCTTTAGACGACAAATTTACTTTCATAAAACATTCTTGCTGGAAATTATTGAAAAGACGTTGTTTAAATACATTACTATAAAATTGATCGGAACAGTTACTGGTTTCTTCAAACGTATAGATGGATGACAAGTCTTTTTGCAGCTGTAAACGTTTAGTCTTTGATATAGTTTCTCGTCCTTGAAATTATGTCAAAACTTGCATACTGTAAACTTACACATTTTAGCGGTAATTTTATTTCAGCATTTTTCGCTTTGGAAGCATCCGCTAAATTATGATTTCGCTTATTGTAGTTTATCTACATTGGTTTCTATAGCGATCATTGTTAGTGTACTGATTTTATTATTCCATTAATTTGTTTTCACCTAATTTGCGCTAAATTTGAGAGCGTCAAATTAAGTATGTTTATAGTAATTCATTGTAATAATCAGTAAATTGGGTTTTTTTTAATTTTTTTTTATTGGGGCCGCGGTGGCCGAGTGGTTAAGGTGTCCCGACACTTTAACACTAACCCTCCACTTCTGGGTTGCGAGTTCGAAACCTACGTGGGGCAGTTGCCAGGTACTGACTGTAGGCCGGTGGTTTTTCTCCGGGTACTCCGGCTTTCCTCCACCTCCAAAACCTAGCACGTCCTTAAATGACCCTGGCTGTTAATAGGACGTTAAACAAAAACAAACCAAACTGACCGTAGGCCGGTGGTTTTTCTCCGGCTACTCCGGCTTTCCTCCACCTCCGAAACCTGGCACGTCCTTAAATGACCCTGGCTGTTGATAGGATGTTAATCAAAACAAACCAAACCAAATTAATGATTGATGAAGTATAATTAACTGTTTGATTACGGCTTTTATGCTTAGATCATCGCATATTTTCGATTCGATTTCTCCGTTAATACATATGTAGGCAACAGGTATTGTATCACCCCTGAAGTACTATTGTCCTTGGGACGGTAACGTGCAGTAAATGATCAAAATTGAACTGACTTTCCGGGATCCGTTAGTGATGGTACGGTCCAAACGTTTGGAAATCCAGAAAAAGAAATATGGAAAACAAGAAAGTGTCCAAAGAAACGTCTAATAGTTTGAAATAGATAATTAAAGGGACATTCCTTCGTTTGAATAAAGTTTAGGTCGTCAAAATTAGAATTACTGGAAATTACGAATTTTTCCAAGTAGTAAAAGTTATAATCTTTACATTAAAATAATGCAGTTTTACTCTCAAGATAAACCGAAGTTCTTCAAGTATTAAGTCCTGAAAATTCTTATTTCGACCCGAAGTAACACTAATTACCGCAAAGACATACGGTATTTTACGGTATATCAGTACGATACGCATTTTTTATGTACATGTCGGCGTTAATTTCATGACATGTATTGTAGGCACATTTACATGTAGGCACATATAGTCATCGTTCGGACATAGATTTTATCAATGGAATGCATATTTTTGATATCCGAAAGAAGGAATGTCCCTTTAAAAACAGTCGTATAGTCAGCGCCGGTGACGTAATATGTCAAATTATATCGTCTCCCAAAACTCCCAGAAAAAAAATCAGCACCAATTGTTGTAGCCGTACTCAATTTGGCAAACTCAAACAGCGCATAATCGAATTTACGGTGGCTGATTTGTGCCATTTCGTCCTTTTGTCTTTCGCCCCAAAAAGACAAAATTAACAAAATCTAAATTACGTCTTTTCTGGGTGAAAAGACGAAACATCATACTCGAAAAGACAAAATAAATGCACGCAAATTAACGACTTTATTTCTCGTATTTTCGGGTTCATTCTTTTCGTCTTTTCGACATTTCACCCCGAAAAGACAAAAATTAACAAACCTTAATTTTCATCTTTTCGACTTTTCTCCCCGGGGCGAAAAGACGAAAATTAAGGTTTTAAAATTTCGTCTTTCGCCCCGAAAAGACGAAAATTGGTTACTTTCGGGGCGAAAAGTAGAAAAGACGCAATATAAGTTTGGTTAATTTTCGTCTTTTCGGGGTTTATTTTGATTAACGTCATATTAACAGCTAAGTCATTTAAGGACGGCCTCCCGTGCGTGCGACATGCATACGTGTGGTGAGTGCGTATGTGTATCCCGGGAGGCTGCGGTATGTTCGTGTTCGTGTCTTTTCGGGGTGAAGAGACGAAAGGACGAAATGGCACAAATCAGTCACCTTATAGATTAGCGCATCCAAATATTTGCAGCAGAAAGTGATATGAATTAAGTGTAATTAGCGCGATCATTAATTAGCCAAATGTTTAAGCGCGAAAAAAAACCCCGCTTAAATAAGCTTGCCGCTAAAATGTGTGCGCTTACAATATCTTGCACAGTTAGATGATATGCCGTGCAACTTGAACCAGGACAAATCACGATTTAAAATGCCAATGAAATTTGGTTCATTTTCAATTGTGACAAGTGTGACAATTAAAAAATCTTAAAACTTTTCATTAAAACGGACTGATTCACTAGACAGTAAGCACGCGGCGAGCAACAACGTTATTCATAGAATTTGGGACAAACATGAAATTTTGAAGTTTTTTTTTAAATTTTTATATATATATGATTTTGTATAGAATAGAGTTGTATTAATCACATTAATTATGTACTTGAAACAATGAACAATTAAGAACTCCAAAACTAATTGACAAATATTTTTTGTTTTTTATTAACATATTCATAATAATGACATAAATAATAAATAATACAGTCTCGCGAAATAAAATTTACAGAAATACATGAAAGCTAATTTTCAATTAGTAGATTAATTATACAACGTCAGGAAAGAAACGTCCGTGGATATCAAAAGGAACAACCGTTGGAAGTACGGCTTTATTGGTAATTGTCATGGTTTTGGGGTCAATCAGAGCGATATAACTCGTTTTCGTTGTTCCGTCGAGGAATATTGATGCCAAGTAACCATCGTCCTCTGACGTAGCGACACCTGGCGGTGAAGGTATGAACCAAGCCTCGGTAGGGTAGTGGTTAGGGATGTATAGCGCCTTGTCTCTCTTTTGACCACACACGTCCTTCTTGACGATCGCTATATGAGCAAAATCTTTTCCGTCAAAATTGTAGACTGCCCCATACACAAAGCAATACGACTTTGATCGGTAATGTTCGTTAATTGTCGGTATTTCTAGTTTCGAGGCACACAGATATTTATCAGAATCTTGGAAATTTTGTTTCAGGTAAGTGTTTCTCTGTATATCAAAAATGTACCTGGTTACCAAAGTTTTATATTTGCTGTTGGCGCGTGCTGTAATATTGTGAATGGTCGACATCTCAAAAGCGTTTGAAAAGAACGGGTTGTTATGACCCGCAACATCTACAGCGATTTTACCGTCGGTGAATTCAAACGCGTTTATATGGTGCAACGCCATGACGTTTGCAATATCCATGTTGTGGATTTGACCTGATTTTGTGTTTACTATATAAACTGTTGTATTTTGTTTTGAAAACCAATCCATGCCGTTTACTACTGATCCGTGTAAGAGAAGTTTTTCCGTGTTGACGTAATAAGGGGCGACGAAAAATATGACGTAATTTGGCGTTACCGAGAAGGAATGCATATACGCTACTTTATCCGTGTTCCATTCTGCTACAACTTGTCGATCGTTGACCGATTTAATCCGTACAAGAGTTAGTTTGTGTTTAATACCAGGAATTAAGCTTAAACTACTGTAGAAATTGAAGTATGTATCTGAGGTACCATATTCCGGAAGCGCATGTGCGCATGACATGGAGTTAATGAACCCAATACTTCCGTCGGGGTTTTTTTCCGGATGTTTGGCCTCAACAGCCTTTAAAGTAGCCAGTGATTCGTTGAATTCATACAGTTTCCAAACATCAGACACTGCTGCGAATACGGGTCCGCCATCATCCATGAATTTAAAAACGTTAACGTTCATATTGTCCAGCTGATGACCGACAGCCTCCGCCTTTTGGACATCGTTAAATGGAGGATCGACCCCGCCAAACGTGAGAAACGGTGCTACGTCATCTTTGGACATAGAATCTTTATAAGTGTCTGATTTGAGGAATTTGGTGGAGAAATAAGCAGAACCATTTCCAGCGAATGTCCAACTGGAGAGCTTGGAATACCCGTCTAGTGCATTAAGGAACTTCCGGCTTCCCATCTCGTATTTTCCAGGACCATTTCTGATCTGTCAGTAGAGGGAAATGAAGATTTAGTTTCATAATTCTAATAAATTTAAATAAAGTTAATTTGAATTAATTGAAACATTTAATTATATGGCAACAGTAGTCAGTTGTTCATTGTGAATGATTTTCGTCATGGACGCGTTGTCGCATTGTTGTATTGGACAAGGTGCCAACACGACAACGCCAGCTGCAAGATTAGCGACAATAATTGGTACAGAGTTCGACATTCTGTTTCATTAGGATCGACCAATACATACATTTTTTTTTACCCGAAAACGACCGTTGCACTATTGAAATATTTTGCAAAATCTGCTATCATTTGATAACCGCATGGTTGATATTCTTAACGTTAAAACCACATTTGATAACAGCATGGTTGATATTCTTAACTTTAAAAACAAAGCATCTGAGCTAGCACTTTCATACGTCTACTGAATACATAAATTTAGCTACTGACATGTACAAGTAATATGTGTATAGTATATGACGTTTTCGTTTACAAAACAATTATTTGTAATCTGACGTTTAACATAAAGGGTTTGTTAATAAAAAATCATATGAATTTATAAATACTTACGAGAGTTCCTTTGAGCCATTTAGGAAGTGGGTTATCAAAATAGATTGGTTTGTTTTCCATTTCAACCGTGTTAGTAGTAAACCACATTTCAAAGCCCTCTGAACCATCTGCCTCGGCAGTACCCGCCAGGAGGAAGACAGACACAAGCAAAACAAGCAATGCTTCATTTAACGCCATGACCAAAGGAGAGTGATACTGCTGTGTCTGCGCCTTGTAATCAATTTCATTTCTGCAATTACAAGTATATATATATAGAGGAGCTTATCACCTACATCAGTGACGGCCTTGTCCTACTTCATATCGGCCGGTTATTGGTAAAAATGACCTCACAACAATCACCTGTATCAGTTACGTAACTTCTGAATTGTCTACACTGGGATATTCGGGGTTAACCAGAGGATAATTTCACAGTTTCGGTCAAAAGTTCAGGAAAGGTTTTAGACATAGCTTTGCATAAAAATAATGAAAATTCTTTGTATAAATCATGTATTTTAAAATATAACTCTCAAACATTTCGTTTTACCGGGGATAACTTTATAGTTTTGCCTTTAATGTTGCTGAAAAGAAAAAATATATATAACAGTGATCAAATAAAATCTACAATACCGCCATTTTTGCCGAGCTGTAATGGGAAAAGTAAGATAATCATTACGTTTTAATTCCTCATATTTTCACCCGACAATAATATAGACAAACAACATCAAATTTATATACAGTACGTGACTCTCATTTTTTCTGCATTGTTTCTACAAATTTTCTATAGCTATGCTTTCAGTACGGGCGCTGTGTTGTATCCTTGAACAAGATACTTTATTCTGTTGTGTTCCAGTCAACCCAGCTGTAAATGATCACGTGGTAGGGCAATGCAAGAAATGCCGTGTGCACACTGTTAGCGCCAAAATGGCAGCTCCGGCTGTATGCTTCCCATGGAGTCGAGAAAGACACTTTCTGGTAACTAAAAGCCAAATAACTATAGATAATAATTTGTGAACCACTTTAAGACAGCTATGTTGCTGTGATACAGTGGTATATAAAATTTGATTTACGATGTTATTTTGAAAATATTTCTGCAAAAGTGACTTGGAACTCAGATTTTAAAGGAATTGGTCCCCACATCCATGAAAACGAAATATGACTAATTAGGTCAAATACTGACGTATAATGCTTCCTGAATGACGGTGAGGTTTTTTTTCTGGTCAGTTTGGGAAATTGTCACATGAATGATATAATGCAGTTTATTGGAAGAAATTAACTAACGAGGAATGTTACTTACGATAGTTTTTTGAGAACGCATTTGATTCAGTTTCTTGGACATTTATAAATGAAGTATTTGATTTTTTTAAATTTGGGCAAAGTATAAAAAAATGGATTCAGACATAAAAAAAAAACCAAAAAAAAAACCCCCCATCTAATTCTACAATTAACCATTGTGGGAATCATCATAATTCTTTGAGAGAAAAAGGGGTTGTCGTCAAGGCGACCCAATCGCGCCCTTCGTCTTTATCCTTTGTTCTGAAATTTCAGCAATTTAAAACATAACAAAAACATAAAATGAGTAAAAGTAACTGAACATGATCGCCCTATTCTACTTTCTCGGTATGTTGGTGACACATCTCTAATTCTTTATGGATCAGAATTATCACTGCAAGAATCAATTAAAGAATAAGATTCTTTTAAATCTCGGTTTAAATGAATCTTGGAAAAACACAATAAGTTTGGATTGGAAATTGAAAAACATAGCAAGGAAGTTTTGACTAAAGACTGGAATTTGCAATAGGGGCAAACAAAAATTTACTATTCTTGGAATTGAATTTCATGTTGAACTATCGTATCCCAAACTTGAATTTTGATTAAAAAAAACTAGTAGAACTTAAATCATTAAGAATATGAGAAGTCTTACACCTGTAGGAAGGATAAATATGATAAAATCTTTATTGATTTCTCAGTTTAATTACCTGTTTATCTCTCTTCCAAATCCAGATAACACTTTTATAAAAAATTAAAACCTATAGATTCATTAAACTCCCATTCAGGAACATATTATCAACCTCCAAAATATGTTTTGGAAAGATAAATCAGAAGAAAAAATATCTTGAATAAAATCCATCTCGAACATGCCTTTATGGTATAATGAAAAGTTTTGTTTTTTGTTTTTTGTTTTTTTATTTTATGCAAAAATTGGTACAGAAAGGGAGTAGTAGTAGTTAATGACTTGATAATTTCCTTAATTTTTTGGATTTCAGAGGAAAATATTGTGTTCCAACATTATCTTACATTCTACCATGTTTGCTATGTAACGCCAGTTTTGATTGGTTTAAAACTATGTATTATTTTCCAATAACCCACGCTCGTGCCAATAATACACGGTCGCGAGTCACGGCTGTTACAATTTTAAATATCTAATATTCACCCGTTTCTTAAAAGGTTACTATAGCCGAGTGGGCTAATGAGTTAGTTTTTCAATATATTTTTATCACGTCGCGAGTTCGAATCCTGCGGAGCCCCTCTTTTTTCTTTTTCTTTTTTATCCCTTTTTTTTTTAATTTTCAAAATCAATGCCATATGATAGATGCTCTTGATCATAGTACTGTATTGCCTGTATATTTCATCAACAAATAATACAATACTCAAGAAATAAATTATGAGGTTTTTCCGGGGTTTCTTTGCTGTTTTTCTATTAGAAAGAGGTCGATCTCAGAACTAAACAGTACATGGTAGAATAGAAATAATCAACTTTGACTCGTGTATTGTTGCAGGATATACAACGAGGACGAGGATATTTTGCAATTTTAATTAATAACGAAGGCCGCCTTCGTTATTAATTAAATTGCAAAATATCCTCGTCCTCGTTGTATATCCTGCAATAATACACGAATCATCGTTAATTATTTCTTAAATATCAAGGTATTATAACAGCTATTTAGGAAGATTGCATTCAACATGGCTTGATCCATCCAAAAATAGAAAATCCATCCAAGAAATAGAGTATTTTTTATGAAAACAAGAAAGGTACATAGTACTAACGATTTCTATGACATAATTTATAAATATGATATAATTAAAATTGGTAAACAAATGTGAGAAACATTTTTATTCGGATGATATTTTTTAAGCTTTCCTCTTTCTGTTACTGAAAACACTAAGTTAGAGTCGTTTCAATTTAGGATTAATCACCATATTTTGCCGACAAATTCAGATTTATTTAAAGTGAGGTTATCCACTTGTCCTTTATGTTATATTTGCAAAACTGAATTGAAACAATTGAACACACATTATGGAATTGTGAGAAAATGCAAACTTTTAGAAAATTTGTTAAATAATCCGCTTATCACATTTGAATTTAATAAACAGATAAATTCTTTTTGGTTTGGCTGATATTGGCATATATAGGAAAGCTGATAATGTGATGCTCTTAACCATCAAGGTGCCTTCAGAATGACCTGACATAGTAGCCTTAAAAACATATATCAGAAATTGATTGCCAGAGGTAAGGGAGGCAACTCTTTCAATCAGTTTAGAAGAGAATTGGCCAAATTGGAAAGACTACTTGAAAAATCTAAAAACAAAGAAAAAATCTCACTCTTTTCTTATTTCCATTTGTTCTTCCTTTGTCAAATATTTCATTCAATTCTGATTGTATTTTAAAAAGCTTAAAACAAACAATCTTATCATTACTTTTTTTCTATGTTTTTCTTTCTTTTATTTGTTCTTTTTTCCTTTGGTTGTTACTTGTTATCAGGGACATTATATTATATGGCCCTATTGTTATCTAATTGTATTAGATGTTGACCTAGTATGATAATGGTTGAATGTGTGTATCATGCCATGCATATTAATTAATGCTTTATGTACATGTTTAATGTATGTTAAACATTTGAAGATTATTTTTAATGTTATCAATGCGGGACTGTCTTATTATTTTAAATAATGCGAGACGAAACGCTGAGAACTGCTTCTGTTAATGAAAAAAAATGTATTCAACCTGTTACCCAGAATATTGAGGTTATTTTTAGTTCAACTGCTAAATGGGGGGATCATGTTAATTCTATATATCAGTCAGTTATGAAAAATATCAATATGCAAAAGAAATTAAAATACATATTAAAACGAGATGCTCTACTTAAAATTTATAAAACTTTCATTTTCTACCTATCTTAGAATATGTATGTGAACTTTGGGATGGGTGTTCAACATCTGACTCTATGAAATCAGAATTAGTCCAACGTGAGGCAGCTCGCATCATAACTGGTTTACCATCTAAATATTTCAGCTCTATATTCAGAAACGAGCCTTGGGACAATTTCTGAGAGACGAAAACGAAGAAAATTATGTCTTTTTTTAATAAAATGGATAGGAAGTTAACACGAAATTATCTCCATTGTCTTCTTTCTTCAAAAGTATTCGATACTAACAAGTACACACTACGAACTAACAATAATTATAGAATTCCCCAATACAGAATATCTTACTTCCTCTCGATCCTTTATACCTTCCTCTCTTCAGATGTGGAATGATCTGGACCTAACTACTAGATCATCTCCTTCCTTGGCAACTTTAGAGAAAATTTTATCCATATCTTCTGAAGATAAATATCCAACTTTTCTTAAATTTTGGTGACATGAAGACAAATATTATACATACTAATTACGACATTGGTCAGAGACCTATATACTATACTACTTTAGTATATATATATAGGTCTCTGCATAGGTGTAGTTAATCGAATTATGATTTGTTCCGTGAAACCCTCATAAACAGTCCCGATAAGAAATCGTTGTGTCTTTGAATGTGATAATTATGTAAATTGCATGGAGGTTTTATATGATAATTTAAGAATATTGAATATTAATATAACTTTGAATGTTTTACCGTATGGCAATAAACTGTATGCCGAAAATATAAACTTGCCGACGGGTCAAATCGATTGGTATAATTTAGTTCCGGCCGGGCATTATATACCACGGTTTCCTTTGCCACTCATCACATGATTGTCAGTCAATAGACAGTCTGACATTTCTGAATTTTGAGCTGTGTGGAAACAGTTTTTCTTTACTCCATCATGTCTGGGATCCTCGATAATTGTCAGTTACCAAAGTGTGATTGTATCGAGCTTGGAGAAAGGCGGAATGCCGTCGTTTCAATTGTTGCAGGGGTATTGGTAAGTGGACACTGTATGATATCGTCCTCATCATCGCCATCATCGTGTAAATATTTACTATCCGCCTTGCCGTGCATTGGTCATGGAGTGAGTCACAAAACATGAAATGAAAACGTATGATAAATATAAAACAAATGTTGTCAATTAGAAATTACTTAAATTACGATCACATGGTCTTTGAAAAAAGCTAGATTTGATTTTAATAATAATATATCGTGTTGTTTATGATCGTATTCATAATTGCAAAACACAAGTAATTACCCTACTGTACTGTTCAGTACCAGACTACATGTGTTAGTGAGACTGGTTAGCATAACAGGGCACCATACAGTAACCATCTTATAGGTACTGATATATCTATTATTTAAAGGGAAAATCATCATATCATGATCATGAAAGCACAATTCTAGCTGGACCACGACCATGTACAATTCCTGGTACCCTCCTTTAAATTTGTTTCCCCCCAAAATTCCATATGACCATAATTTATGACGTTGTAGTGGAACTGGACTGGGGTGCACACTGGTGGCCAGATAGCTCGAATGGTTAGAACGTCTGTCAAGAGTTCGGATAGAGTCTCGGGTTCAAGTCCAAGTCTGGGTGTTGCATATTTCCTAGATCTCCTGTTGAATATATGGCTCCCAACTAAATTATGACCGACAGAGGTGGTATAGGTCTTGGTGTCTTCAGTGTATAGTAGAAGACTTTGTTGATAGGAGGGAGGAATGTAGCACAACTGGACTTGGCTGAATGCCAGTTTGCAAATTAGCTCAAATGGTTATACATGTACTGTCTGTCCTGAGTTTGGAGGTCCCTGGTTCAAGTCCCGGTTTGGTCATTGCTCATTGCGTTTTCTTGTTACATTATCTGTATATCAACCCTTTATAGCTATAGCTTCCCACTGAAAGTCCAATAGGCTGTAATAGCTTGCATGAACATTAATTTGATAAAAATAATAACCAAAACTTCACATTCTTCATATTGCTTGGACTGATCAGTTAATAAATAATTAATTTAGTATATATAGGTCTCTGGACTGATATATAGTATCACGGTCTCCATTGGGTAATTATATTAGCTTGTGACAGGTATTATCTTCAGTATTATGAGAAGAATTGTAACAATTGATATACAAGTACAATCACAGACTTCAATAACAATTTACCAATTATATTTAATAAATATAAACACAAATTTAACAATAGGAAATATCAACTTGACGGCACAATTGAATATACATGAAAATCCTATTGGATAATCCTGTAGAATTTTTGTTATTTTTGTGACAATAATTTTATGGGGAAGTTAGTTGTTATCAGTTGTGATATATCAAAATCTTTTAACATTCATGTTTACATATACCTATATGAAGTATTTAGATACATATGTCGTCCGCTTGGTTATATAAATTTGATGTTTTTTCTATTTTCAGTTCTTTGTTGGCTGGTGGTGTGCCATAGATGCTGCGGCCCTGGTACCAGACAATGCTGATTTTAACCATGCTTATCACACGTGTGGAGCCATAGGCACTCTGGCATTCTTTATGTAAGATAAATGCTGACAAAATACTGACGATAGTCGGTGAGATGAAACCTAGCAATATAGTGAAGTCATGTAGGCGGTAAACCAGTAAATTATTTTAGCTGCCAGAACACTGACGATAGCCGGTGAGACAATATCTAGCAATAGGCGGAATCATGTACGCGGTAAACCCATATATAACTAATTAATGGCTGACAGACCACTGACCATAGCCGATGAGAAGAAACCTATCAATATGCGAAGTCATGTAGGATCAATGTAAACCAGTTAAATTATTCTAGGCCCCAGAACACGGAAGATAGCCTGCAAGACAATACCTAGCAATAGGCAAAGTCATCCAGGCGGTACCCCAAAAACTAACTAACTAAAGATATAAAAGTATTTTACTTATTTGATTTGCCATAGAAACTCTAGCATTCTTCATGTAAGATATTCTATATCCTGTTTATTGATACACAGTTGTACACGAGACTGTTTTAGAGCGGCAGCCCTTTAAAATATGGGAAGGTTTGATAATTCATTAACTCTGGTTTTGCCCTAAATACAGGAATTCGAAGCTGTGGTTCAATACCTGTAGTTGTCATAACTTGTAACAAGGGATGTCTTTTATCTTCTACATAATATTATACATGGTCTCAATTACAAAAAATTCCACCACAAACCATTTACCAAAAAAAATCAAGTTTAAGTGTTTAGCTTCACATATACCAGGAGTCCAAAAGTTATTACTCAGTGTAAATTCAAGCTCTTTCACATTTCTCCTGCTGAAGAACATGTTTCATATAATGAGCCATCACTAATTAAATATAATCTGGCTGTCCCATTTTACAACCACACCTTACCAGTTTTTCCCTTCTCCACTCTCCAGAAGATGTTGATAGGAATAATAGTGGATTGTTCCTTGAAGTTCCATGGCCAGTTTGTGTTAAAAATAATAAATCACTGTTATTTATTTCAGAATCAATTCTGTATCAAATGGACAAATCCGAGGGGAGGCCTACACTACTGGATGTATAGGACAAACAGGTTAGAAAGAATAGCAATTTTAAACCTATTCATTTCTATGATTGATTTGCAACTCATCTGATGCAGTTACAAAGCATTGCTGTGATGTAGATCACCATAGTTCCAAAATGACTTCATAAGTTTTCTTAATTCAGGATCCTCACTGCGTTTGATTTATCCCTAGTATTAGTGCAAAGCATTTCCGTAACATTGAGGAACATTGTGTAACAATCACATCATGTGATCTAGACTGCAGCTATATTAGTAATCATTCTTGTTAATCCAGATTGATGCATGTGAGCAGTCTTTCTGTGCAAGGAAACATGAGAACCTGCAGAAAATCTCTGTCGGGCAGGTGACCCCCCATTCTCTTTCACATCCAATTGAGGAATCGAACCCTGACCACTTAGGTCCTAACAGCAGTCGCACCTATTTGTATACATAGCTAATTTTCTTCTGTATGTTATTATGTGGTATATATATATATATGCTCAACTGTTGTAGGTGCCCGTGTCTGGTTGTTCCTTGGGATTTCTCTTGTCCTTTGGATCTCTCATTGCCGCCTCATGGATTCTATTTGGATTTTATGTTGTACAAGGTAAGATTTATCAAAGTTAAACAATAGAACAGTCTTAGTCTGTGCATTTCAGTTTTGAAATAGACATTAGGAATAAATGTTTCAAGCATTAATGAAATTTTGACCATTCAGATATTTAAGCTAAAAAGCCTTTTTTATTGAGGCATTAAAACTTCAGGTGTGAAATGTCTTATACAAAATTATATTTTAGAAATACTTTTAAGACACCAGTTTAGTTTGAAATCAATGTAAATCCTTTTATTTCTCTGAAACTCACTCTTTTGTATGGTGCAATATGATATTACATTGATCATGATCAGCCTTTTGAGTGGATTCATTTACATAACCAGACAGTTACATATGCTTCATATACATGTCACATGGAGAATATTTGTCTGCACTGATTGGCTACAGGAAAAGGTCAAGGTCACCAGACCATGACCTTTTATCAGTCTGTGTTGTAAGGTCATATGCTGGTAGATTTTGGACTGACCATGAGCCATACTTGAAAAAATTCAAAATTCTAAAAGATATCTACATTATTAATCTATGAAATTAATTTTGATGAAATGTTTCTTTTCTAGGTGATCAACAATATCAATGGCCAGGGATAGCTATCTTCCTGCAGAATGCTCTGATATTTTTCAGGTAAGTACCTTTTCGTATGGTTCATATGATTGTTAATATCCTAATCTTCGTACCAATACTACCACCTAAGAATGGCCAGGAGCATTTTGGTCCTGTCCTTGTGTCTGTAAATTATTCCCCAAAATTGTTGGAATGGACAAAAAGGATTATTTTTATGGAGGCGTTTACGCCTGCCATATTACAATCACCTACGAGTTGTGACGTCACAATCTCTCACTTTCATTTTCGTTATATTTCCTTTCACAGTTCATTTTGTAGTTTCTTTCGGTTCATATATGATGTAGTTGAACTATATATACATTTATGAAAACTATCAGTACTACAAATAAAGTGCTATTACATGAAAAAAGGTATATTCAGTATAAATTTCTCTTCGGCGGAAGCCCGGAATTTGAGACCTCTGGTGGTAATTTCTGTAACTAGGGGTAATGATTCGCTCATTAGTCCAAGTATGAGGCACGTCATTGTAGTCCGTCATTCATTGAAGATGTGCACAGAAATGTATTAACTATGCTGATAATGTTGTGAACATTTCAGGAACTATTTTGAATAAACAATAAGAATAATGTCTTGTAAATATCTACACCTGCATCGATTTTTGCAAATCTATATCGAAAATACTGATTGAAGGGAGATAACTGCGATATTCTGACGTTACCTTACAGAGGACACTTGTTTAACTACTAGGAATAAAGACGGCATAACAACCAAGCGCAAACAAATTCCCGATTTTCATATTACCCTCCGGGTTTTGGCTAACAACATTTCTTTTGTTTACAACTTGGTAGTTTGTTTACGAGATTTTATGAGATTTGGTCCGATATTTAGCGATCACGTGTTCCGTCTGTTTACGTGAGCGAGCACTCTGTCAAAATGGAGGCACGTGGACACGGGCTTCACACGAAGCATCAACGTGTGATGATTGTCGCTAGAAATTAATATCTATCATTATGAATTAAAGGCAAGTTGCTTACAAAGTTTAAATCTGTTTGTTGACCCACTGAAATAAGCGTTTGTTTATTTAGGACGAAACTGTTTACGATAAGTTGTTCAAGCCTGGCCAGACCACAAAATCACAATATCTACTGCGATTATAGTCCGAATTTTCTGACGATCTTGCTTTATACTATATGCAGACTTTAATCAGCTTTAAGGCGATATCAACACCAGAACCCTTCGGATTACTGCGATAACTGATCGAAGTCCCTGTGTTTCAAATCTATGAATCGGTAGACCTACGTGATGGCGTGATGGAATTCGATCGTTTATTTTTTAAAACTAAGAAAACTGGCACATATCTGTCGTGGTGGTCATTTGTGCTGTACCTTCCCCGACAGAGACAATATACAGAATCTGGATTTTTGTGATAAGGTTTACTGCAGTAGCTACTCGCACTCGTAATATATATGAAAATGCTAAATTATTATTGAACCAGCTTGTCTTATTTATATATTATCCAGCTCACGATTCAACCTTTTCAAATGTTTTCATGTAATATATACATTTGTATGCACCAAGCTGTGAAATGTTTGTATTACATAGAATATTTAAACAATACAAAGTAATTGTAGATTAACAAAATGTATACCAATTGCATTTTAACGTATTAGTACAACTTTTTGTTGTTTTCATGTAATATAACTTTTTGTTGTTTTCATGTAAAATGATAAATACATGTATATCTATTGGCAATCGATATACAATCCATATAATATAAGACTTTCTCAAATATCAATATTCCTCATAACTTTCAAAATAAATCTATATTTGCTTTTGAAATTTCATTGAAAATGTTTGATTTTCATGTCACGAACAAATCCCTTAAAATGATCATCAATCTCCTTATTGGTCTCCAGAAAGTGTGAAAATAAATGAAACTTTTTTGTCAATAATTCTATTCATTATGAATTCATGTATAACCATTTAGGTTTTTTCCAATGTTGACCTTTAAAACTATATATATATACAAGCAACAATCTGTGGGATGTCAAATATGGAAGTCTATAGCTGTTTCAGGATAAATTGCCAAAAATGCTTATAAGTACTGTTTCTTATCACTGATCACATATATTGGGTTTTTGACTATTATGTGTTATTGCTACTTAAGTGTGAATTTTTTCGGCTTAAGTGATAATGCATTTCTTTGTACTTATGTGCAACAGACATCGCGAGAGTTTAATTCTCCTACATATAATATTGACTCCTACAAAAAGAAGTTGAGTGATCATGATTGGTTGACTACGAGAGGCATTTTATCAAATCTCATATTTACCATACTGATTGCTCATGATCATATTTCATCCGGCCTAGTAAACTCTAGAAAAACATCTTAATTTATGAAAGTAGCTAACTCCTTTAATGTATGTGTAAAAATTAAGTATATATATATATATGAAACATACATTTAGGCTGACTGCCTGATAATATAATACAATTTGTACAGAGTTTACAATCCTTTGACATTCAGCTCATAATATACACCATTATAATTTGATCTGTCGTCATGCGTCGGTCTTCTTCTTAAGACCAAGATATCGCAGAATGGTGTACAAAAGGTTCTTAAGCTGTTTTATCAAAATTGTTAATTTCATGGCCCCCTATGTGTCGCATTCTCCCTGGGGAGAGGATACATTTTACTATAGTTTATATAGGAAACTCATCACACATATTTTAGCATAATTTGTTTCATTTTTATTGGAAATTGGTTAGCACGTGGTTAGGGCAAACTTTTCTCAATGATATATTGTCAGAGAATGTCAAGGCCAACGACTTGTTATGGGTTCGAATGTCAAAAATAAAAATCTTATATTGATTATTTTTTTCATTTCACATGAAAGAACATAGTCCACTGAAACAGAATGTGCATATTTTATTGTCATCAGATAAAAATATGGCAGAAAGATATGGCACTTGGAAAAGAATCTTTGATGTTTGGCGCATCGATAACGTATGGCTGGCTACATGTACAAATGTTATACTTATATTTGACCTTGACCTTCATTCAAGGTCATGGGGGTCAAATGATCAAGAAAATTCAAAAGTTCTTTCAAAATTATTAATTTGGGTCACATTTTAAAGAATCAGCCCTTTTAAAGGTGTGTGCAATGTATCAAGGTCAAATAATCAAAATGACGCAGATATGGCACTTTTAAAAAGAAATTCCTACCAAAATGAAAAAAATGACCCAAAACTGCACATAGATGTACACACGAAGGCTGGATATTTGGCAAACAGATACATGTAACATGTGTGACTGGCTACAAATATTGAGTTTATCTCTCTGACCTTGACCTTCATTCGCATTTTAAAGAACCGGCTCTTATGAAGGTGTGTGCGAAGTTTCAAGGGCAAATTATTAAAAATGATGCAGACATGCCCTTTAAAGAATGTTTTCTTGCCAAAATCAAAAATTATCCATAAATTACAATTCAATTGTTGGCTCAAAAGGGGTCAATTTGGCTCAATTGACAGAAATAACTTCTTCTCTGAAACTAAGCAATCGATATAGCTCACACTTGACTGGTAGCATCCTTTTGGGTAGGGATTCAAAATTGTAAAAATGGTGGGGTTGACCCCCGGGGGGCAGGGTCAAAAGGGGTCAATTGGTTTCTCTGAAACTAAGTTATGGATATAACTCACATTGGTGTGGTAGCAATCCCTATGGGGTTGTACCCAAAGTCAATTTCATTTCATGGATTAATTGCATTATTTGGTATAAAACCTACATTCGTATGGTAGCATGGTTATGGGGTGGGTATTCGAAATTGTACGAATGTTGGGGTTAACCTCCCGGGGGCTGAAGGATGGGACCAAAATAGGTCAATTTTGCTAAATTGACATTTTTAGAATAACAATAAACCAATGTACATGTACCCATATAAAATGCTTATGATATATTGACAAATAAACTTAAGCATCATTCTTGTTTCATATCTCATAAAACCAGGTGAGCGATACAGGCCCTCTGGGCCTCTCGTTTTATCTGTGAAACCATTCAGATCCCAACTCCATAATCTTGCTGGACACCAAGAGATGAACACAATCCTGATTTAAAAATAGGCCCAGGGTTCTTTCCTCACCCCAAGGGCCTTATACAATCATATTGAATTGACACAAATATGAAAGTTTTCTTCAATATTTTGCATATAAAACGCTGTATATTTATATACAGTACCTATAGCTACTAGGCTATTATCTACATCTTGGTGGTAAATTAAAAAGCAACAAATCACAAATCACAGTTTATCGTTAATATTGCCATTGGATCTATTAAAATATATTAAAATAGATGGAATTGATATCTAATTTTGAAATAATTGTCCTTAAAAATTAGGTCTTTGTTGAAAAAAAAGTGTAATAACTTTTAAAAGCCGTCAATCTTATTTTGATATTATTCTAAGATCAAAATAGAAAGGAATAAACAATTTTGTTTACAAGATATTGAAAGACATTGCACACTTTCAACAAAAAAAGTAGCAGACACTCCCTGTAGTTTCAATACCTATTGTGTATTGTTATAACCTATCAAAATGCATATCATATTGTTTCGACATTTCTAATACCCAGGCCTATAAAATATAAGTTTGTTTTAAACACATAAATGCAAATTTTGAACTACTTAAGTATAAAAGATGGTTTAAAGTATGAATGTTAATGACATGTACCTAAGTAGAAGTTGATTTGAAAAAAATTAAAATGTTTGACTTTTTAAGTAAAGGTTTGATTGAAATAAGAAATGTTTAACTACTTTTAGAAGTAGGTTTGCAACTTTTAAGATGGTTAAAACCATTATGTACATCGAAACAGTCTAAACCATTACATTCATCAGGACTGTGAAAACCATTATGTCCGGTTGGTTTGACACACTTAAGTGGAAATGTTTAGTCATGTTGATATCAGTTTAATCTGTATTCTTGCTTTATTTCAAATATCTCCTTTTACATCTCACTAACGCCTCCTACAGTACTTTCAGTACTTTGATTAATAGTCGGTACCGCAATTAGAAATGGAAGTATGATAGAAATAGTTGTATTTATGTGTCACAGTTCAATTAAAAATTATTTCTTCTTTTTCAGTTCCTTGATTTTCAAGTTTGGCCGAACTGAAGATTTGTGGGGATAGAAAACAACAAAAGAATTAAGTACCAATGCAATATTCCCGTTCATCTATATCTACTTAAATATAAGGATGACAAAAGACAATATTCATTACAAAAGAGCAACTTAAAGAGCAAAAACACTGGAAATGTTCTATGGAGCATAAGACTGAAAATATTCTATGGGGCATAACATTGGAAATGGTCAACAGAGCATAACATTGGAAATGTTCTAATTATCATTAACACTGGAAATGGTCAACAGAGCATAACATTGGAAATGGTCAACAGAGCATAACACTAGTACTGGAAATGTTCAACAGAGCATAAACAGTGGAAATGTTCTATGGGAAATAACAGTGAAAATGTTCAACAGAGCATAACACTTGTACTGGAGATGTTGAACAGAGCATAACATTGGAAATGTTCTAATTATCATAACACTGGAAATTTTCAACAGAGCATAACATTAGAAATGGTCAACAGAGCATAACACTAGTACTGGAAATGTTCAACAGAGCATAAACAGTGGAAATGTTCTATGGGGAATAACAGTGAAAATGTTCAACAGAGCATAACACTTGTACTTGAGATGTTGAACAGAGCATAACATTGAAAATGTTCTAATTATCATAACACTGGAAATGTTCAACAGAGCATATATAACACTGGAAATGTTCAACAGAGCATATACAACATTGGAAATGTTCAACAGAGAATAACACTAGAAATAATATACAGGGGATAACACTGTAAATGTTAAACAGAGTATAACACTGGAAATGTTCAACAGAGCACTACTGTTTACTCTAAGTAAGCTTGTAGAATTTTTTTAGAAATATTTCTTGTGAGCTTCTTATGAATTGTGCCATTTTATAATTCAAATCCACCTTGGCATAAATTCTAGAAGTATGTATTTTAGAAAAACCAAATTGTTAGAAGGGTATCATTGGAATTTCCTTTACTATTAATGGTATGCTAAAAATCTTGTTGACAAAGGGAAATAACTCTATTATATGAGAATGTAAGTGCTACTGTTTTATACCTGCAGTTTGGGTATGTATTCAGTTAAATAAATCGACGTTTTTCGAAGGGAAAACTCCATTGTTGATAGAATAACTAAGATATACAGTTAACTGTGAAAAAAAGATGTTGAATAAAAAAAATGAATAAAAAGGTGATTTTTACTTAATATTTTATATGTTAACATGGAGGAACTGTTCTCGCATCTCTTCATATACATTATGTATATATATCATTATAGATGAAGTATTTTGTATATTTCATTTCATGAAGCAATTTCATATTTTAGCAATCAACTATTGTAAACTTGTGTAACAATAAGGCTTGATTATTTATAGAACTTTGATGATATTGTTTAAATCAGTTTTTTGTGAACAAGTACAGATTTGGTGATATTATTTAAATCAAATTGTTTTTGTGAACAGGTATTGCATACCTGTCATATTTCTGTTAACTTTATTGAAGTAACGTATATGTGTGCGTAAAAACTGTGCATCCAACACGGAGATTCATTTAATGGTCCGATTTATTGGAGAGCGTTATTGAAGTATTACGTTTGTGGAAAGTACAGAAAAATCTGAACAGGTAGCACACCTGTGTGAATTATTATCAGGGCATCTAGTTGACTTTTGAGAGTACATGTATATGGTTTGGACTCCCCAAAATGATATAATATCTGACTCATGTGGAATTGAAGGGATATTTGACATTTTTTGTCCCTTCAGATTCCTGTGACCTAGCTATGGTAGTTATTTAAGTTCTGAAATTGCTAAAAAAATCAAGGGTCAACTTGATGCCCTGTTTAAGAAAAACTATTTTTAATAAAATTATATATACATTACCACTTACATTTGTAAAGTTTTACAGTCAGATTGTGGTCATGTCATTTCTTTTTCATTTTCTTCTTTTAAAATCATCAGAGAAATGGGTTAAAAGTCAACTGGAAAGAAGAAATCTGAAATGGAGTATTAAAATGGCTATTCTGTATAATGATAATATCGACCATTTTAGGAAAGTTGAGAGGCACAAAATGTATGTAGTAATATATTTCCTGAAGGCAGTTTTCATGGAAACAGTTTGTTCCAGAAATAGAGATGAGAGATAGGTCTGTAGATAGATATTGATCTGTTTTTAACATCTAGTTACTTTGAAAATCCAAGGGTTCCACTCGTACCTTTGCTGCTTCCTTGGTTATGACAAAATCAAATCACTATACACCAGCTTCATTATAATAAATGCTTATTGCATGGCTTTCCATGAACAATAATCCCTGTAGTCTTTAAACAGAGGGTATCAACATTGTGATTGGTCAGTTTTTCATGGCCGTAACAAATCAAACAGCTATCTATAAGCATTTCATTTGGCCACTTATTCAAAGAGTCCAGGGAAAATAAGGTGCAAGGAAAATAATTTTACAGGGAAAATACAGTGAGAATGGAACCCATGGATTTTGAAGGTGAATTTTTATAGACATTGACTCCTAATACAATCATGCTTTCTAGGTTCAATATGTAGGTCTCCGTCTGGTAGAAGTTCATTCATTTTTGGCTTGTTATGCCTAGCATTTGATTAAAGGCCTTGTAATCTGATAGTCTGAGCGTATTATTTAATTTAATGTTTTCGTTATATAATTATATTGTAAAATATTTATGTGATTGTATACAATACATACATATGTGTTTATTGTACAGCCTTGAGTATACATTGTTGCTTTGTATATAAATTCAATATTTTATGTAATGAAAACGTGAATAAAGTTATTTGCCAAAACAGTTTTAGTATATTTATATTTTTGATTTGGAGGAGGAAAGCACCTTTAATTATACATACATTTTCCTTTAAAATCATCCTGAAGTATATGGCTGATTTGATTTTAGTTTCGTAGATTTAAAAACACAAGGAGTCTTTATGCAAAGGGAACTCATTTTTACTACATGTACTTCAAAATTACTGAAGAGATATCAATGTTAACAAGATTTAGTTCAAAATTACTGAAGAGATATCGATGTTTACCAAATTTAGTTCAAAATTACTGAAGAGATATCGATGTTAACCAAATTTAGCCTGAAATGTAACAAATAGTACGCCAAAAGTAAACATGTCACGAGGCCATAATTAGGGGAAATGCATTGATGATTGGGTTTCACTTTCTAAAAGATTGGTTTTAAAAATGTAGTTTTGTTTTTGTGCTGGAATATTTTACAAATGACATTACAGACTATTTAACATAAGGATTGAGGAATAGGGTCAAATATATAGAGGGGGCCAAATTACGGGAGTAGGGCAAATTATATATATATATAGAGGGGCCAAATTAAGGGAGTAGGGGCAAATATATATGGAGGGGGCAAATTAGGGGAGAAGGGTCACTAGTATACATGTACATAACACTTTAATCCTTACACACTGTTGAAGCCTGGACTTTATACCCTATCTGAGTATGAATTCCAAGCATAACTTTGATCATTTGTATAGTTTGCTCATGACAGATTTTGACCAGTCATACAATTTATACTGACCATTTGAAATTTCTATGATAGAGATTATCTAGTTATTCAAAATTGAAATCCAAAAATCCAAAAAGCAAATGTATTGACTGTTTGACAAACTCATCCCTTTATAAACAGCATCTATATATATATATCAATTAAAGCTGGTTTTCCTGCTAACAAAATAGCTTTATATAGGGTCTATGACGGATTTTTGAAATTACTGGTTACTATATAATACATTATGCCTTTTATTTTGGTTAAAGCCAGAATATCTGCATGTTGCAGATCCTTTATCGTGCAATTGGAATTATAAAGTACAATGTATGTTTGAAATAAGTCACCAAATATGTTCAGCATAATTTGTTTCATTCTTTTTTTTTGAAGTGAGTTAAACTTGTTCTCTCATTACCAAGCAGTGAAAAGTACATTATAAATATATCACATTTTTTCAGTATTTTATTCAATAATAATATTAAAAAATAACATGCACAAGTCTAAGTTTAAAAAATCGACGTGAAATCATTAATTCTTTAATATAGCCCAGGCACCTTTTGTTTATTTTTTGTTTGTCGATAAAACTGGCTTTCAGTTGTTTAGTACAACCGTGGATAATGTTATCCGGGACATTGTTTGCCATAACACCGGTAAGTTCACCTTTGCGGAACCTGAGGTAAAGCGTCGTTATCTTTTCCTGTGGTGTTCGGCTAGTTAAGGGCGTAAACTTATCAAGGTTTCTTCCACAAGCAAAATGGCGGCTACATCTAAGAAGCCATGGCGGAATTTCAGGAGAAAGGTTGCCGACGAAAGCGACCCCGAAGACAATCAAAATGAACAACAAGATGATGACATGGTCATGGAGATAGAAGAAGAGAAGAATGCTTTCGAAACAATCGAGAAACCAGTAAAAAAGAAAAAGAAGAAGAAAGACAAAAAAGAGTCCTCGAAACTTCTCAGTTTTGAAGACGACCATGACTTCGACGGTAGGCCAACGTTTTGGCTTGTTGTAATGTTTGTTGTGTACATGATTGTCTTTTGAAGATTGAGACATAACAAAATACAGATATTTAAGCTGAATGAGTGTTGGCATGTGGTACCGAAATTTCTGTATTTGAACGTTAATTCGGCACCCACGTAGTTAATTCTGTTCCAAAAAATTAACTACAGTACATGAAAAGTATAGCCTACGAATTTAAAAAAAATTGTCGAGTGTTTGAAAATGTAAACCAGGAATCAAGTAGCCATGTATTGGAGCGTAGTCAGTGATGTATTATGATACCGGTTTAATTAAGTATGTAGTGAAAAAATAGGGTGCACGTGAATGCAATACTGTAACTTCTTTATTTAAAAAAAAAAAATGTATTTAAAACCTCGAAAACTGCAGTCAAGCTTTCCTGGAGAATTAACCGATTCTAAATTATAATTTTGAAGGAAAATGAATTTGCAGCGGCTTAAGGATAATACTCATGGATAGCATACATTTATAGAGCTAGGAAGTAGTTATAAATGGTATATACATACCTCGGATACCTACACTACTCATAATGTAGGTATTTTTTGCCTTAATCCTCACCCTTTGACATCACATGAAAGGGATCTATGGTAACACTTGAGCACTTCAAGTAAAAAAAAAAAAATGACCATAGCAACGTCTAGCTTGGTTTCTTGGCTTTAAGTTTAATCCAAATGTTGACTCGTTTCGACACTAAGGCATGTCGTCATCAGAACCGTACCCTTACTACCTTCACAGACGCTGGATCTCCCACTGCTTGTAACTTGTACACTAGGTTTACTGTGATTTCAGCAAGGACTAATGAAAAAAACATAGCTAAATAGTCCATTGGATTTAAAAGATGTTGGTAAACAACATCTTCATATTGGCCGGGGTTCTGATAATAATATGGGTTGATATTGACAAGGTTAACAATTGCATCTTCATGCAAGACGATATTTATCCATAATCCCAACTTACTTCAGACATCTAAAATAACGTTTATTAAATGGCACTGCATAGCAACTACAACCCACATCAAGGAAAAATCATATAATCATATCACTTGCTACAAATTACACAATCAATGAATCATTGTCAAATTCCTCCTTTTTGTCCTTGTTTATGGAAATAAGAGTGATGGCAATATATTGTTCCCTATTAATACAAATCAGATTAGCTCACTTTTCACTACTTTACCTGAAACTGTCCAAATTTCTCATTTTAATTCATAATGTGTATGTGTTGAAAGGTCACATGATTACACAATGTTTCATGTCATATTTGTGTACAATCATAAAATGATTCAAGCGAACGATAATTCCAACACAATAGCTCTCATAACCTCTTTGTTCATACAGATGGGGATGTTTTCAAAATCAAGAAATCCAGTCAAAGCAAAAGATTAGCCAAACAGCTGAAGAAAGAAAGGTTGAAAGAGAAAGAAGAAATATTGAAAGCTAAGGAAGAAAACTCCAGCTCAAAGGATCGACCACAGAAACGGTCTGAGGAAGAGACTGATGAAAAAATCAGGGTAAATACTTTATAACTAGGACTGTTATTTTCTCAACCTAATGAAGATGAGCGCCTTGAAGATTTAATAACTTCGGTATATTTGAATGGATGGAAGATGTTGTAGCATGGAACTCTCTTGAAATCAGTTAATTAGAATGGGGTTAAAAATTGAAAAAAAAATAAGATCAACAGAATTTGTATTTTTTATTAGCCCACACTCTGGTAGTAGGGGTTTTAAATACATTTTTGCCTGTGCGGGTTCTTCCTTCCCATTAAAAAATAATAACTGCTGTTTTTCATAACTTGTCTGTTTCAACTTGTGCATCACGGACTGAAGATCAGTTATATAAATAGTAAAGAAATCATTTTGTTGCTAGAATTGCAATTTCTGTCCATTGGAGAAATCGAAGCAATAAAAATATATTTATGTTTTAATAATTTCTTGCTGTATCTTTACATTTTGTGGTGCTGTGTTTTTCAGAGACTGAGAGAGGAATTTATGACATTAAATGGTGATGATGCGGCAGCTTTGGATATAGACAGTGAAGAAGAGGATAAAGGCACTTTACATAAATTGTTGGGAAGTAGGTGTCACTTTTACAACTACTTAATTTTGTTTGTATCTAACGAAAGTTTCATTTGCTAGGAATGTCAAATTCTCAAAAATAAAACATAAAAAAGGTCTAAATTTGAAAAATTATTTATAGAAAACTGGTAAATTTCCAGCTTAGAAGAGGCTTTTAAGATATTAGTTTATATTTTCCACTTGAATATTAATTTGCCGATTAAAATGTTTGAAATTGACCTGGAGTGATATGTAACTGGCTATTATACATTCCCAATTGTATGGTTAGATTAAACCTGATTGACTACTAGTGAATATTGATATTCTGAACATTATCTGCCAGAGTTGGTACAGACAAATCTGACTTGTGTTATAGAGGGTGAAATACCAGATGCCAACCTGATCCACAACATTAGGAAAAAGCGACAGCAGGCTAGAGACATGGGAGATTTTGTACCGTTGGATAATGCGGCTAAGCCTGAGAATTCCTCCTCTAGACTTGTTAGGTAGGTGGCATAGGCTCTGTAAAGATGTTGCTTAGAAACACAGCTGGCAGTTTGGTTTGGTTAATTTGTTTGATGTCCTGTAAACAGCCAGGGTCATTTAAGGACGTGCCAGGTTTGCAGGTGGAGGAAGGCCAGAGTACCAGGAGAAAAATCACCGGCCTACGGTCAATACCTGGGAACTGCCCCACGTAGGCTTCGAATTCGTGACCCAGAGGTGGAGGGCTCGTGATAAAGTGTCGGAACACCTTAACCACTCAGCCACCGCGGCCCGTAACACAGCTGGCAGAGGTTTCCATGTCTTTAGTCTTTCTTGTAAATTTAGAGTTTCACAATACACAAAAGTCAAATAGACATTCACTTTGGTAGGTCAAAAACATACTTTCAAAGATCTATTGAATGGGAGCTGACAGATAGATTTTCACATGGCCGTGTCAGATACGACAGAATGAAAGCAATGTAGAATGTAAGATTTAATTCAAACAAGAGATGAAATGATTTCGATCAGAACCTGTTGATTTTTTTTATCAGTGGTACATATTGTAGAACAGAGGTGTTGCAAGCAAGGCAGATATCAAACTTGTTTTTGCAGATATGGATCAAACCGATATTTCGCTGATGGACAGCTATACCCCATATCACTTGTTAATGATGAATTATTTACCACCAATATTTGACTTGTGTCCGAAATTTTTCTTTCTAGGTTGGTAGTAAAATGAAAACTTTGTGGACTTTGGCGCCATGTTCTGAAATGGGAATCATATATCTTGTTTACAATTGTAGAGAGGATGACAATGATAAAAGTGAAGATGAAGAGGAAGGCAGAATGGATTTCTCTGTAAATGTAGAGGCTCTGGAACGACAACGTATCAAGGACCAGTTCTTGGCTGCAGAGCATGGTAAACATTTAAAATGATATGAGATGTGCCTTAACTAGAGATATATCATTTTGCTTTAAATTCTCTTTTTATACAGAAAATTACACACATTTTCCCTCTTATATACAGTTCACAGTTCTTCTATGTGTCGTGGATTATTTTTAGGTTGCCTGAGTTGAAGGCTTATGATTAAGTGATTTATAGTAATCCATCATCATTCCTTGCATTCTTCTAATTCTTCTTTGTGCTGAAATAGTACTCTATGAAGCATTCAGTACATTTTTACGCACACATCAGGATCTATGTCAAAATCTAACCTTTGCAGATCTTTATATAAGCAACTGGGTCTTCATTATGATTGAAACATCAAATTATGATAGTACAATGTCGAGTGTTTTCACTAGATATCAAAATGATGTATAATGTTTAGTATTTTCACTAAATATTCAAAATCATGTACAATGTTTAGTATTTTCACTAAAAAAAGGCCATGCGTTAATATAAGTAGAAGATATTTCCACTTTGTGGTGAAAAACAGTCTTAAAATCACAATGGTTGTAAAACTCAATACATGATACAGATCTTATCAATATATTTGTGTACAGACCTTATCAATATCTTTGTGTATAGACCTTATCAATATATTTGTGTATAGACCTTATCAATATCTTTGAGTACAGACCTTGTTTGCTGTTTATTGTTAGTAATAGTATAACATAGACTATATGAATTGTATATGTTGATAATGCTGACTTTGTCACACAGGAAGTGACGAGGAGAGTGACCAGGAGCGGGAGTGGGAGGCACAACAGATCAAAAAAGGAGTCACAGTAAGTCACATGCTGTCACCTAGTGACGGGACTTTTCTCTAACGCACCAGTGATCTACAATATAAATCTAGGCTTCCTCTAGGTTTGGTCGCACGGTGTGATGGTCAGGTGGCTCATTAGATAACACATAAGCCTTTTACCAAGACTACTGGGGTTATGATAAATCAGTTTTGCAGTTGTTTAAAAAATAAATGCAAGTTCATAAATGCTCATTGTGACAAGGAATTTGTAACCATTGGCATTAAAAGTAGAAATTTTTAGAGAAAAAAAAAATAAAATTCAAAACCACCATTGTTTCTCCAATTAAAACAGTCTTGGAATTTTTTATGTCGAAATTAAACCAACTATTTGTTCAGTTCATTGTCGATTGAGGTGGGCTAAAATATTTTTCTATTTTTCTATTGGTTGTTTTCAAACCCTTTGTTACGGTCTTGTTTGACATTGTCATCAGGTTGGACAGCCAGTGGAGTCGAAAACTGAGGACCAGATGTCGGACGATGGTACAGGGCAGAGTAACGGCTATACATACCAGTCTACCAGCAGTACCACATTCAAACCTTTCACCGCCATGTCAAAGACGGAAAACCTGGCCGATATAAACATGGATGTCATTAGAAAGCGACTCCAAGAAAGGTTTTCGATGTTTGACAATTTTGATTTTTCAGAATTTAGATTTTAAACTTCCATTGGAAATAATAACTATTTTGGCTCTGGTAGTTATATTATGGAATACTTAAATTGTATTGAGTAATTGTTATCTTTCAAATTGATGAATTGTTAAGTAAAACAGAAACATTTTATCTCTGGTCATTAATAGTATCTGGATGTCTAATAAAATAATGTATGATATATAAATTCATTTGAGCATGTAGTACTTCAATCAAAACTTTTAAAAGAATTGTCAAATTACAAGATGCATTAGTTAGCACAGGAATATTTCAGAAATATACAAGTTTCTTCATTTGAAATGGAAAGAAATGTAAGATTTTATTTACCTCACAGGAAAAAATGTTTGCAAACATTCTTGAAAACAGCATTTTGTAAGACTGATATGAAATCTAAAATATATTTTTACTCGCCAACTCCTTCTTGGTGATGGGAGGGGGGGGGGGGGGGGGGGGGGGGGGGGACTTTAGGTTTCCTCCCCATCCATCTTGTCTGTACGTTTGTCAGTCTGTCCACTTAGTTTTCCACACTTTTCTCAGCCTTGCTTCAAGGTTTGTTAGTGAAAGTCAGTATGAATAACTACAGATCAAGTTAGAGTTTCAGGGTTTTTGGGTCAAGGTCAAAGATCACTTACTATTTTAAGAGGGGGCATGCTTTAGCAATACTCTCAGAACAATACTTTCAGAAAGCTTGTTCAACATAAACTTGATAATAGCCCAGTGCCATTGAATGTTTAAAGCATTAAAATCTTTTGTGATTATTTCAGACTTGACTCTATGGAGGAAGTCAGCCGGCGTCACACACAGGAACGGGATACACTCGTCACCGACATCGATGATGCTGATCAAAATACTGTCACATGCGAAGGCAGTGTCGATACGCTGGAGAAGCGATATTGCTTCTTCCAAGAAATGAGGGGGTATGTGCGAGACTTGGTTGAATGTCTCAATGAAAAGGTGGGTTGATGATGCCTATTAGATGTCTTTAGTTGTGACCTGTATCCCGTCCTCACAAATTCAGATGTATGTCGGCATATCTTTCTCGCTATATCCTTCACCGACCTTGTTGACTGGGACAGTTTGCGTTTTTAACAGGGAGGAAAATCTTCCTCTCCGACATAATGCTAGTCACCCTGTCAGGTCCTGGGAAATGAAGGATTGTAACATGGATATGTTAAGTCTGACAACATGATTTTGTGGGGATTGGGTGACATGTGCTTCAGTCCTGGGCATTCGTTTAATAGGCAGTGAAATCTTTGTTTAAAATAAACCATTTAAAAATGTCCCGAAGATAGTAAAAGTTTGTCAGACTTTCTGTGACATGTGAAAAGTCTTAAATATATATTGATATTCATGATTTTAAGTAAATAATTTGCAAAATATTTGAATATCTGGTAAAAATTAAGTGTTCATTTAATTTTGGAATAAACTGGTATAATGATTCTCAGGGAAAAAAACTTTATGTCTTGGGGTTCTGCTTTAAGGACATAGGTTGTATGTGCTGAGGTTGTATGTGCTGAATTAAACAAAAGACATATAGGAAAAAACTTTCTAAATCGTAGCAAATTATATTTAAAAACAGCTCTCCATTCCATGACAGATATTACTCGGTACATCGGGTATAAAATGTCCATACCAGTCTTGTTCATGGTTGATATTTCAGGACGATCATCATTAGGGAAGGTCAAATATTGTGACAGATCTACCAATGTCAATGTCGTTCAATTCATTTAAGTCTAAAATTGATACGACAAATAATTGTAGATTTGAATTTCGCAACTAAAACTGACATAATAGGAAAGAAATCTGAAAGATGATGGTGTTCAAAATTTCCAATTTCCTAATAAAATTACTTGCAGATAAATATTTAATTTGGTGACTGCCTGTTTGAATTGCTAGCTAGGTTACTACATGTATTTGCAAAACAGTAGCACTAATTTATTGGTGCTAAAAGAGAAAATATTTTCTGTCACTGCAACTCACTTGTAATGGAATTAGGTCGAACTGTCGGTGTTGATGTTGTGTGGTGAAGTGTCAGATAACAATGTCCTGTACAGTAATACTATCTGAGTGAAGCAGATCTGTTATTTCTGTGTAGTTTGTAGATAAAGCAGGTTTTTCATCATCTCTTTTTATGTTGATTTCCATGATGTTTATTAACTGATTGAAAACTCAATACACAATGAGCCAGATTTTGAGACGGACTATATTGTAATTCAATACACAATTAGTCGGATTATAATTCAGGCTATATTGTAATTCAATACACAATGAGTCGGATTATAATTCAGGCCTTTTAATGGTCAGTGTGTTGTTTTGATATCCCAAAAATATTTATTGAAACCTCTCCTGATTGATGTTCTAGAAATTATGTGTCTTTAAATTATTAAATATTCATTTATAATTAATGACGAAAATTAGAACAAGTACAACATTGTAAGTTAAAGTATAACATGTGTAACACTAAGTACAGACAACTAGACAACAGCTGTAGATATATCTTCAACAAATTTGATTAATTAAACAATTCATCAGGGATTTTCCTACAATTTTTCAACTGGGTCAAGGGTCCATTGAATTGGGAATTTCTATGCGACAAAATGTGACATTGGGAAAAACGAAAAAAATAGTGAAATTCATACAAATTTTAGTTTTTCTTTGATGAATATTGCCTTTATATTATTTTTGATATGTCATTTTGTTATCTGTTTTTTATTTTTCAAAAGTACCTTAGTATAGATCTTTGTAGATAAAACTTACTTAATCATTCAAAAGTGACTTCATATTTGGGAATTTTTCAGGGGCAAATTGGGAATTTTCACAAGTTTTTTTTAGGGGAATGGGTCCTTTTAATGGACCCTGTTTCTATTGTAGGAAAATCCCTTAAAACCTATTGAAGATCTACTTACAGATGTTGTCTGGTCTGCTAAACTTACTGTTTATATGTATCATGGCCCGTACTCGTGTAATCTAATTGGAATCCATCCTAGGTAAACTACCATACGTACAGAACTAACAATATCGGATGTTGGATCTCGTTTTCTTTGTAATATATAACAATTGTTCAGGAAATGAAAACCTATGCAAGCTCCTATAAATCGGTGTGTAATCACACAATCCACTATTTCGGTGAACTTCACAACTAGTAAAACTGTTTGAATATCTGATGATTAGTTACATTGCTTCTATAACAGGTTCCTATCATCAACGACCTGGAGGCGAGGATGTTGAATATGCTGCGGCGTCGATCGGAGCAGTTGGTATCCCGGCGACAGCAGGATGTGCGCGATCAGTGTCAGGATTATATGACAAGTCGGTATCCATCTACAGTCCACTGATGTGTATGTCCCTAATGGTCAAACATTTCCAAACTATATATACCACCTTAGGGCTCTATATTGTCATCAAACTTTTCCTATAAAGTACATACCACCTTAGGACTCTATATTGTCATCAAACTTTTCCTATAAAGTACATACAACCTTAGGGCTCTATATTGTCATCAAACTTTTCCTATAAAGTACATACCACCTTAAGGCTCTATATTGTCATCAAACTTTTCCCCACCACCAAATTATTATTTTAGAACAGTGTTTACTGTCGTTCCTTCCCTGTATATTTCAGAAATATTACGATCCTGCAGCGTTTTTTAATTAAAAATATTTCCCAAATATTTAAAAAAAAAAAAAAAAAAAAATTACAAACATTTATGGTTGATGTGTATTTCTTTGCCATGCATTATTTTAGTATATTTGATATTCTGATGAACCTTGTGTGATTAGAAAATAGAAAATGATTTTTTCTGTAGATTGGATAGTGTGAATCCATTATCTAAAATCTACACAATAATGTTATTGTTTAAAAATATATTGTATTTATAATTTACAAATACATACTCTTCTGTCTGGTGATTTCTACAGAAGTGTAACCTGTAATTTTTCTCATAATGGACTAAATATATCAATCTGATCATGACCCTTGACCCATTTGTTTGGAACTGTAATGTTTCGAGTTCTGATTTCTGTTGTTCATTTAAATAAGTAATTAAAAATAGTCTTAAGATGATATTTTGAGACGCTTCAAGAATATAATGTTATTTTTTGTCTTCAGATAATTGCTTTAAATAGAATATCTCAAAATACACCAAATATTATTGTATTTGTTAATAAGTTTATTGTATTAGTCAAAATGTTTCCTTAAATTTTGTTTTTATGTATTATTCAATATCAGTTCAGAATATGTAAATATGAAAATTAGAATCCTATAGCAGTTGTGTTTAATTTGCAACAGCAAACATCTTACAGAGCATAAAAGTGAAATGTAAAAAACACTCAATCATAACCAGATCATCCTCACATACAGGGTGGATTGAGGTCATGGTGCTATGTCTGTCGTCTGTCAACTTATCAGAAAAGATTTTGTCAGTATTTAGCTTCAACACCACGAAGAGTTGCATGTAGGACTGTCAAAAAGATATAAATATCTTGGATTGATTTGAAATTTTGCCAGAATTTTGACCCAAAAATTTTGTACCTATTTCAATTTCATTTTGCAGCATCTAAATAAACAAACTCGTAAACGATAGATACAGTTCCGTAGATGATAGATATGAGTTATTGTACCTTGTACAGAAATTCTATTAATTCCTTTGTAATGTATAGTCACCTTCATAGACAAGCTGGTCAGGATTTCATAATCATGTTACAAAGTTATGGTATAAAGATTGCACTAATAAAATCATTTATGTGTTTAAAGCAGATTTTCTTTTAGACTGAAGAAAAAAATGGTATATTTGATAAAGGAGTATATTTTATAGTTTCAGGAGGGATTCGATGCAAATAATTTGTAATTGAAATGAACCAAAAAATATATATTTGTCAACAAAAATAGGTTTTATGTTATTGAGATAATAATATTTGTGTTTTGTCACCAACCTCATGTTTTATCACTGACCCCAAATGTTTCTGTCACACACTTGCCAGATATATATATTGGGTCAGTAAAAAAATAAAGATGGCTTCTGGAAAACCTCCAGTTGTTCTTGAAACCCATTAGAGTGACTGTGTACATTACCAGTATCTAAGTTAGTCTCGTATTTCTAGTTATGCAGGGTTTGATTAAAGGAGGAACCCTGTGTTTGTTGTATCTTCCCCACCCACGGTTATAAAGCCTGTACATGTTTTTATTATGTGCGAGATCCCTACAGTAGAATCTATAAACAGTGGGTTTTTAATTTTTTACTTTCTAGGTAAAGCCAAGATTGTGATGGAGTCTTCTGAAGGACAAGCCAAACAGATGAGAACAGCAGAGCGTGAGGCCAGAAGGTAGGGTCATGTAGAGGTCATAGGAATATTTATAATCTATTGAACACAAGGTCATGTAGAGATCATAGGAATATTTGTAGTCTATTTAACGCAAGGTCATGTAGAGGTCATAGAAACATTTATAATCTATTTAACACAAGGTCATGTAGGGGGTCATAGGAATATTTGAAATCTATTTAACACAAGGTCATGTAAGGGTCATAGGAATATTCGTAATCTATTTAACACAAGGTCATGTAGGGGTCATAGGAATATTTGTAATCTATTTGACAGGCCAGCAGACCATTTATGTTTCTACCTTAATGTGCTGAAAGAAAGAAGTGTTATAACATAACAAAGTTCTCACTTCAAAAAGTAATTTTATGCAGAAAATTATTATTTTTCACTCTAAAACAAAGAAGGTTGTTTTTATTTGTTAATACTAATTTGGCATAAAAAGTATCGATGATTGAGAAGATAGATTAGGATGGTGAGTAGGGATGAAGACTGTGGGGTGGGATCAGGGATTTTCCTCCAATAGAAACAGGGTCCATTAAAAGGACCCATTCCTATAAAAAAAAATATCTTGTAAAAATTCCCAATTTGCCACTAAAAAATTCCCGATTTTGAAATTACTTTTGAATGTTTAAGTATGTTTTATACAAAGACCTATATTAAGGCAATTTAAAAAAATAAAAAACAGCTACAGATAACAAAATGAAATAAAAAATAATATAAAGGCAACACAATCATCAAAGAAAAACTGAAATTTGTATGAATTTCACTATGTTTTTGTTTTTCCCAATGTCACATTTTGTGTGATAGAAATTTCCAATACAATGGACCCTGGACCCAGTTAAAAAATTGTAGGAAATACCTGGGGGTGATGAGTGGGGCTGAACACCTTGGGGTGGGATTGGATGAGGACTGTGGGGTTGGGTGGAGTTATGCCTTGTAATGAAATTACTGTGACAAAATTAATGAAATATGTTTTACATCTGAAGGTCGAGACGAAGGAGGAAGCGAGAAGTAAAGAACATACGAGGTCATCATGAGGGACTATCGTCTGATGATGAGGAAAATCAATCTGAAATTACCAAATTCAATTCAGAAAAAGGTAAGCTGTGAATCTGTACCATAAAAACTTCATTTAATCTCTGGTTCAGATGGCAGAAGTCTGTATTGCAACATTAAAGTCGGAATATGCCAACATTTGACACAGGGTTGATGGAAACACCAAACTTATATACACCAATTGAAAATAAAACCAATCTGTTTTGACAATAAAGAAAAATGCCAAAATTTCTTGACACCAAAATATCCCAATTTACAGTATTGTAATAGATTTTTATTATGCCAATCAATATTTTTCAATGGTAATATAAATTATGTTGGCAGTATAACAGAGTTTCACTGATCTATTGTTGTGTAAATTTTCTCGTCTATTTTCAGATGTTATTGATACAGGGGTGGAGAGATTGTTTGAAGATGTAGAAAACGATTTTAAGGAAGTGTCTTGTGTGCGAGAACGATTTGAATCGTGGAAACAGGAATATGGGGAGACTTACTCGGACGCCTACATCGGACTCTGTTTGCCTAAGCTCTTCAATCCATTTGTGCGACTTCAATTAATTCAATGGAATCCACTTGAAGTATGATCCGTTATATATTTTACTTGTTAAAAAATGAATTGTGAAATTTCTTACCCAGGGAAGTCATTCCTGCCTGAGATGATGATTCTGAATTGGTCGGAAATGCAAATACCCGACGTGTCCCGATATTGACCCAGGAATTTGTGTAAAATTGTGATGAAAATATGAAAGATTCCTACGCGAGCAACATCGACGGTGAAGATCTTGATTGAGATGGCTATGTTTTTATGCGACACTATTTCTGTCGGCAAACTGACTATCTCTTCGTCTTATATTCATAATAGAATATTACATTTGACAATACTAATGTAAAATATTGACTGTCCAAAAAATTAAATAGCAAGAACTTTGATAAGAGATGTTAATGAATTCTGTTGAGTTCTACTGTAAAAAAATAAATTCTGAAAATCAGTTATAGTGTTTTTCCCCCCAGTATTATAGTTTTAAAGTGCCCTTGATGCTGTGCTGATGTAAACATCTCCCCAGGTTTGGATTTGTTATGTACAACACATGTCTGATCGCTCCAGTTGTTAATTACATTATTTGGTAAAACGTATCGTAAAATTCTGACATTAATTATGGGTTTGTCATGAATCCTGTAGGAAATGGACTGTTGTACAGTGATAAATGGGTTATGATGAAAATCCTTGTTTTATGTTGCACTGTTAACACAGCTGTACTTGTACATGTCCTGTAAATGCAGATTTGAAAGTCTTAAATTTCAATGTTTTAGGCACACGGTCAGGACTTTGAAGATACCCAATGGTTTGAGACCTTGGTCTTCTATGGCTGTCAGCCAGAGGCGTCAGAGCTGGAAACGAACAATGATGATATCAAACTTTTACCCACCATCACAGAAAAAATAATAATTCCACGAATAACTGGTATGTATCACTTCAATATTAAACTAAAAATTCCAGGAATACTGAACATTCCAACACATCCATTTGATTATTTAATGCCTGTTAAATGTTTTGACAAGAGTATTTTGGGATGGAGATTATTTTTTTTTACCAAACTCTTTGATACTTGATGGGGTTTCATTTTAACAAGTCCTGCGTTTTGAAGTGTATTTTGATTTGACAATGCTTACATTTTTCCATATTTTCATGTATTTTGTGGGGAGACTGTATACCACTGTGTTAGAAGACTGTATACCACTTTGGCATGAGATCAGGCATTTCTATACTCAAGTGGGGCGGCGGTGGCCGGTGGTTTTTCTCTGGGTACTCGGGCTTTCCTCTACCTCCAAACCTGACACGTCCTTAAATGACTGGCTGTTGATAGAATGTTAAACAAAATAAACCAAACCAAACTATACTCATGTATTTCACTGTAAGAAATATACTAATGGGGTTGACTTTAGAACACAAACTCTAGCATGAATATATTCCAGGAGATAAAAATTGTGTAGATTGTATCTCCTGTAACCAGTGGTGTCTTTGTTGTTGTAGTGTTAGCAGAGACGGTATGGGACCCTCTATCTACCACCCAGACCTCGCGCCTCGTCAACACAATCCAGCGTATCATCAGAGATTACCCGTGTGCTCACAGTTCAAACAGATCCATGCAGGTACACATCGTCTTGTACAGTGAAACCTGACTTAACCGACCACTGACCTTAATGACATCCTGTAACATCTGACTATATCCCCCATGTAATGGTGACATTTTCCACTGTCATTGCCAACACTGACTTTAACAACACTGTCATATCCAACACATTGACTTGACTCGGTCCCATACAGTGTCAGTAAACTCAGGTTTCACTGTACTTCAAAATCGAAGACTGTTTGCCATAATTAAGACATACTGACTGTATTAAGCACCTTCTTGACTTGGTAGCTCAATTTGAGGATAAACATTATAAGGAAGAGTGTAGCTACTGATAGAGATCCTATAATAGGTGAAAGATTTAAAACAAAAAAATTCAGTTAAGACAAACACGTTTTTATTTTACAATTTACCTGTTTATCAAATGAATTGAACAAGATTTTTACAAATAATCAAAATAATGAAGCCATAAATGCAGACACTTTTTTTTTTTTTTTTTTTTTGCTGTTTTTAATTCCTTAGTCTGCTAGTAAATATATAAGCTGAGTAAACCACTTTGATCTGCTAATTGTACAGGGCATGTGAAAAAACTACAGGATAAATCTGGTAGAGAAAACTTTGACACATGTTCCCAGTTTTTATGCAGTCTTTACATTTAAATGCTTCTTTTCAGAATTTACTACATGCTGTTGTGAAACGCCTACAGAAAACCTTAGATGATGATGTCTTCATGCCTCTCTATCCAAAGTCGTAAGTTACAGTATAAGAATTTTACTTTATTACTGCAATCTTTTTTATAACACTTCAAACACATAACACTAAAATCAAAATGAAGATAATTGTAACTATTAAATAACAGGGCAGATTTATTGTGTAAATGATTTGAGATAAAACTTAAACTGAGATAGAAATGGCTAAAAACATGGAAAATTCATTTCTGAACAATGATTATCTTTTTTCCAGGGCGATAGAGAATCGATCATCAGGGGCCGCAGTATTCTTCCATCGACAGTCCTGGACTTGCATTAAGGTGAATAAATGTCTGAGTTGTTCTACAAAAAGTCAATTCATGTGACTTTTAACTGAAACTATGATAAAAGTTGAAGAATAGAATATTGTATCTGCATGACTGAGATCAAATATTTTCATGCAATTATCTGATGAGACTTTAAATAGTGTTTTAATGATGTAGATTTAGAGAGAATTGAACAAATGTGTTCAGTATAAAAATGTTGATAACAAAGGCTAAGATGTGTAATAATGTACTTGAGATGTACATAAATTTTCTACAAAAGGTCAATTCTTTGCTAAATTTAGAAAACCGATTATAATCGATAAGCAATCAATTTCAAGTTTTTGATCATTGATTCTGAAAGTGAAACTGATTCTCATCACTTGTATTGAGAGGGTATTGATAACATTTGCGTTTTGTTATTTCAGTTACTAGGCAGTATAATGAGTTGGCATGGTATTATATCGACCAGTATTCTACAGAACCTCGCTCTAGACGGCCTCCTTAATCGTTATATTATCCTGGGACTCTGTAACTCTGTTCTCAACCAAGAAACTATACAGAAATGTCACTCGGTGAGTCTCATAAGTAATTTCACAGAAATGTCACTCGGTGAGTCTCATAAGTAACTTTACAGAAATATCACTCGGTGAGTCTCATAAGTAATTTCACAGAAATGTCACTCGGTGAGTCTCATAAGTAACTTTACAGAAATGTCACTCGGTAAGTAACTTTACAGAAATGTCACTCGGTGAGTCTCATAAGTTACTTTACAGAAATGTCACTCGGTGAGTCTCATAAGTAACTTAACAGAAATGTCAATCGGTGAGTCTCATAAGTAACTTTACAGAAATGTCACTCGGTGTTTCTCATAAGTAACTTCACAGAAATGTCACTCGGTGAGTCTCATAAGTTACTTTACAGAAATATCACTCGGTGAGTCTCATAAGTAACTTTACAGAAATATCACTCGGTGAGTCTCATAAGTAACTTTACAGAAATGTCACTCGGTGAGTCTCATAAGTAACTTTACAGAAATGTCACTCGGTGAGTCTCATAAGTAACTTTACAGAAATGTCACTCGGTGAGTCTCATAAGTAACTTTACAGAAATGTCACTCGGTGAGTCTCATAAGTTAGTCTACAGAAACTACACTGGGTGCTGATGTGATAACGTGGTAACATGCTTGGTTATTACCTACATGTAAGGTGCCTAGGGTTTGATGGTATTCCCAGCCAAATGGGTTTTCTCCAGTTTCCTCCCACAGTAATATCTTGTGCATGCTTCCATCCGGCCCAGCAAAAGCGATAAATATAAGTTGATATAGCTTTTTTGCAGTTGTTGTAGAATAGATAAAGCAGACGTTAATTCTACAGAAACATCACTCGATAAGTTTTTCAAGTATCTTTAAAAAATTTCATTCATAAAGTCTCATAAATGTCACTTCATGTAAGAATATAGAAATATTTTTCACTTCATATTTGTGAAATAATTCTATTGTGTTTACCTTTTGGAGAACCAGGTATTAGTCATTCCATTCTGTAAAACTTGAATATAATTATCTATTGGACATGCAGTGTTCAGTGTCTGGACCAAATCTGTATGCTTTAGAACTCCAGACTTTTAACTAGGTTCAGGAAGTGTTAAAAATTAGACTGGTTTTACTGTGCTATAGAAAAACTTGATATTAGACTGGTGTTACTGTGTTATAGAAAAACTTGATATTAGACTGGTGTTACTGTGTTATAGAGAAACTTGAGATAAGACTGGTGTTACTGTGTAACTGTGTAAAGATGTGACTTTGATCTCTTGTCCCCAGATTGTCTCTACATTCCCGAAGGAGTGGTTTGCGGGGCTGAACGAGGAGAAGACACTACCCCAGCTGGAGAATCTCTGTAAATACATGGTGTCTGCTGCTAGGAGCATGGAAAGAGAACTAGCTATGGCTAAAGACATGGACAAGAAGGAACACAGGTACATATAACAAAAAATTTGTTACATATTTGAGAATTATTTTCAAATCTGCTACAAGAGAGGGTTAGTGGTTTATACAGTATTTGTGTTGGACCAGATCTTGTATGATCTTTTATGTAGCCAATATGCTTGTTATATGGAAAATTTATGTAAGGATTTTTGTGATTCAATTTAATTTGGAGGTAGTTTTCTTCACTGCTTAACACCAAAATGTCACTGTTTTAATTCAACGATATATACCATATTTCATAGTTCAAGTTTTTATTAAAAATTTGAAAATGACAAAAATTTTTTTTTGAAATTTCCAGAGACATGATCAAACAGATCAACAAAATGCTTGTGAATGTTCATGCACTGGACCACGCTCTGAGCCTTCAAATCTGATCGGGTACTCGTTATGGAGGGTCACACTGGACCAAGCTCCAAGCCTTCAAATCTTACAGGGACTCGTAATAGAAGGGGTCACACTTGACCACACTCTTGAGCCTTAAAATCTGACAGGGACTCGTAATAGAAGGGGTCACACTTGACCACACTCTTGAGCCTTAAAATCTGACAGGGACTCGTAATAGAAGGGGTCACACTTGACCACACTCTTGAGCCTTAAAATCTGACGGGGACTGGTAAAGGAAGAAGTCACACCTGACCACAGTCCGAACCTTTAAATCTGACGGGGACTCATAATGGAAGGAGTCGTACTAGAGGCAGCATGTGTGTTCATGGATTTGTCTTTTTTCCACTGAATAGTATATTGTGTTCACCGAACTGTGGTGCATTTTCATTGAACCGTGACATGTTCATATAAAGAAATCCGTTGGAACATTGATACATCTAGTAATTCTTGACTCCACCCGGTGTGTGAATTACCTTTGTGTGTTAGATAGAGCAAGCCTTGTAAAAGATGCCCACTGGGCCTGTAAGTGATGTGTGCTAGAGTATGCCCGTAAACATAGTGAGGAGGTGTCCACACCACAAAGTGTATTGCGATTTTGTGAAGAAAGATGAACACTCAACACTCAGGTGTTGTACTGGTTCATCTCATTAACGATGCTCTTTGAGCCCAAAAGGGATGGACAGAGTACTGAACTGTTGAAGGACATTTTCCTAGCACAAAGTGATATGCCAAAGAACACTTGTAATGAATATTGTTCTATACAAAAACTCAAATAGTGACAAAATAGAGTACCTATCTGTTAAGAATACTCTCTCTTGAAATTGACCTGCTAGTGCACTACGCTCTCAGATCTCCAAGTGGTATCCCGGAGTATGTATCTCTTTGCAGCATCCCTCTACATAATTAATTGATTTTACATGTTTGTGACAGTTCCTACATTACAATGTAATGTATTAGGGTTTATCTTGTGAAGGATACTCTAGATCGGGACCCCATAATCCAGCATATCTTGAGGACATTCCCTCTACGCCACGAGAGCACATGCAAGTTAGAACAAATCCCCTTATATAGGATGGACATGCGTGTCCAAAAAATTGTTTGGTGCTAGAGACACATCTCCCATAAATTATCCATACCGTTATGTGTTGTACGTTTCTTGTGTTTCTAGAAAAATGCTTTAAGAAACTTAAAAGTTGCATTTTGATTGGATCTCAAGGATAGTCTGTTCAAACCAACACATGCCTAAAAGACCTCTCTTCATACAAAACTGATATACTTGTATAATTGTATCTGGAGGATAGTGTTGCACATTGAATTGTTCATTGTGTGCTAGAATGTATCTTGAAGATGCTCTTCACACAAAAATGTATTGCAATGAATTATAAATTACACAGGGCATATTATAGGCATAGTTTTAGCCCACTGTCTCGTTACCATTTGGTTTTCGTCTAAATCCCTGTAAAACCTCTGGTGGTAACTTTACTGTGTATACAATATAATTGTTAAAAGTTGTTTTCATCTCCATTTCACTGTTATAGTATACGTACTTGTCATGATTTGTAATAGACTCCAGGAATCGTCATTTTGTAGATAATGTGTTACAAATTCTGATGGCACTTTGTGATAGTAAAACAATACATGTAATGTATTAAGTAAGTAATACATGTAATGTATTAAGTAAATATAGATATACATCATTTACAGTGTATCTTAACAATATGTTTCAAGATGCATTCTGGAATGTCATCAATTTAGAAAAAAATCTATTAAAGAATAATATGACTACAGATTTTGTCCTAGTAATTTGTCTTAGTATTTAAATACTAATCAATTTCGTGACTGCTCCTCTAGCTTATTTGGAGGCAGGTTCTCCTTGTAGTAGTTGGTGACTACCTCACTGGACAATATATGAGAAGCCTGTCACATGCCGTTCAGATTAGGGTAAAGTGTTTTTCCGAAGGATACAACCACGACAGCACAGACCAGCCCGTTTCTCGGCTTCTTGAGAAACATAAACTAACACGTCTATGGAGCGTTGAACCAAGACGCTGCAGACATTCACCTGAGGTTACGTGGTCGGCATTCTGACTTGAGTTATTACAGCCCCCCTGACTTGCTGTAACCAGCTTTCGCCCTATATTGTGAGAGTTAATTCATCATGTCTGAATATTTAAACAGAATATCACAAACCTGTTACGGCAAATTTTATACTTGATCTGGTAAAATATTTTTCAAGACAATCATTTCTTGGTCTTAGATCTTATTGATTCATAAAGTAGTTGTACATATACGTAGTATTTCTAGGAATTTTAAATTTTCTTCAGCAGAGTATTACAAATATATAGCACCTAGATTAGAAAATAAAATAATCACACAGCAAACATCTATATGATAAAACAGTATTTTATTCCTTAACAAGACTATGGCATATACACGCCACAAGTGTAAGCCGCTCTGACATTCAGTAATCATTCACACTGACAAGACTTCATACCTCTCGTTCTATTGTCACACCTTAATGTGAACAAACATGACAAGAATAAAAATAAGTTATGTACATGTACTAGTTTTATAACAACATTAACAATCTTAAACAGAATTTAAAATGCTGACTGAGTCAATGTACCTGTAATACATTTACTAAAAATACTCTGACATGTCAAATGTTTCGGGACATTTACATTTAAGTAGAATATTTCAAATGTCTTCTCAACAATTTTTGTTACAATCAATATACATTGTTGTATAAGATGAAATTGGAACAATTTTAATTACTTACATTGTATATTCAAGACACCTTTTATTGCATCAATCAACTTTAAACAATTGAAAAACACCAAAATATCTGTCAATGCTGTAAATTTCTGCAAAAGTCAAATTATTCCAGTTGGCGATACATTTTCCATACATCACTGCATAGCAGCCTGTTCATGTTATTAAAATCATCTTAAGAATTTACTTATTTTTGACAGACGTAACACATTTGAACACCTGAGTGTGAAACTTGTATACATGTATATGCATGAATATTTCATTAGATAAGCTAAATTACATTATTTTGTACAATGAACCTTTATTTATTCGTACATGTATCAGGACTATATATTATCACGATTTACCTATCTGAACGACTGTCTGAAGGCATCACACACAAGTAACACAGGGATCAACAAGTTTCTAACTACTGTCTGGTGTCATCACAGAGAAACAGCAAGTTTATAAGACACTTTGAGGGGGTAGCAGGTATAATGCACTAAAACCATTGTCCGAGGCCTTGACGCAAAAGCAACAAATTTGAATCATTGTCCGATGGCATCAAGTGACAAACTTGAACCACTGTTTGAGGCTGTCCCGCCGAGGTAAAATGTTTGAACCATTGTCTGAGGGCATCTGAGGCCTTGATGCAAAGGTAACAATTGAACCGTTGTCTGAGGGTATCGAGTGACAAGCTTGAATTACTGTTTGTGGGTGTCTCACTGTTGTAAAATGTTTGAACCATTGTCTTATGGCATTGGAGGACTTGACGCAAAAGTAATACATTTGAATCATTGTCCGATGGCATCGAGTGACTGGCTTGAACCACTGTTTGAGTGTGTCTTGCTGATGTAAAATGTTTGAACCATTGTCTTATGGCACCGGAGGCCTTGATTCAAAGGTAACCATTTGAACCGTTGTCTGAGGGCATCAGAGGACTTGATGCAAAAGTAACACATTTGAATCATTGTCCGATGGCATCGAGTGACGGGCTTGAACCAGTGTTCGAGTGTGTCTGGCTGATGTAAAATGTCTGATCCTTTGTCTGAGGGCATCACCCTAAACTAACAAGCCAGAATCATTCTCTGAAGCTGTGGGGCAGAAGTAAAATGTCTGAACTGTCGTATGAATGCTTCACACAGAAGTGACAAGTTCGAACCATTGTCTGAGGGCATCACACAGCACGCTGGGAAGGGAGTTGATATCTCGCAGTATGATGTAAAACGGGAACGGAAAATGGTCCATGTAAGACTTGATCTCCGGCATCTACAGTAAAGATAGGAAATTGATTTATTGAAAAATAATTGCATATTAAATTAAATATGTTCTCTGACATCTACAGCAAAAATAGGATAACTGCTTTATAGTAAATATAATCACATTATTATAACAGCTTTTTATCATTTCGCTAAAAATCAAACCGATATAATACAGGTTGAGGATGAAGCTGTTGACTAAAACAGCCACATTAATCTTACCTGTCCACCTTCCTTAAACACTGGGACTCGGATATCCAATATCGAATCCTAAAAAACAAGAAAGTGCAGTCAGAATTTGATAAAACATGTATTCTTTGAAAATGTATCTCTTACAAAACTAGAAAATGTTTTATAGAGCTGGGACTGAATGTGAAATCTTAACTCAGTGGTGTGAGAATTGGGTCACCGTGAACTGTATGAGAATTGGGTCGCCGTGAACTAGATGAGGTTTTTTGTCACCATGAACTACAGTAAAACTCGGATAAGTCGAAGTCGACGGGACCAAGCAAAATATTCGACTTATCCGATGGTTCGACTTATCCGTGTTTGTATACGGTGACAAAATACCCGACTATCATTGGTTGTATGCAGAACAAGTGCTTGCATAACATAGTCAAAAATAAGCAATAAATAATAACAAAGAAATTAATTAATGGTACATGATAACAATTATTCCTTTATCTGATAAACAATATTGTGTACAGTTATAATTACAGATCAAAACAAAGTTCATGCGTAAAATCATCTTTGACATAGACACACGATCGATTTACACACGGAAGTCGTACAATGACAACATAATATTCTATGAAAACGTTACATACATTATAAGAATATAAATGTATATCTTGTACTCATATTATTTAAGCTAAAATCCATTTACATGTATATTGTTCTACAATTGTTACTATTGGATCTTCGTATTCAGAATTTAGGCATATATAAATAAATCAATGACATACAGGTATTTTTTCTTTGTATTTTTCGATGGAAGATAATGTAGTTTATCGTTTACTTTTTCCTTATTTTTTTCGGCGGTCATGTGTATCAAAACAGTAAACAGAACACATATTGGTTTGTAGACTAAAACGTGCACATTTTATTCTTAGTTATGTATACCTGAGCGTTTTACTTCACCTGTGCACCTGTATAAACAATGGGATGGTGTGGGACCGACAGCCGGAAACTAACAATAGGCTCTGGTAACACCGTTACGGGTGATCGGTTACACTCGGTCATTGAGACGAGGCCAGCAAATTTTACCTGAGACGGTATGACGCCTCGATGTTCGACACAAAAATGGAAATTTTGGTATAGTTTAGAAGGAAGGGACCACAAAATATATTCGACACAACCGCAGTATTCGATTCAACAGTGTTCGAATCATCCGTGCTTAATTTACTAAGATAAAGAAGGGAAAAAATCGGGACCGAACGAAATGTTCGACTCATCCGATGTATTCGATTCAACCGTGTTCGACACAAGTGAGTTTTACTGTACATATATGAGAATTGGGTCGCCGTGAACTAGATGAGGTTTTTTGTCACCATGAACTATATGAGAATTGAGTCACCGTGAACTAGATGAGGTTTTTTGTCACCATGAACTATATGGGAATTGGGTCATCATGAATTATACCAGAATTGGGTCATAGTGACCTATATAATTTAATGCTGCACTGATTCTCAGTTCGTGTATGTCTTAAGAAAGGTTGGAGAATGTCAGCTGGCTGTTACCTTATTTTCGGGGTTGTCGATGATAACAAAGACAAGGAAAAGTCTGGCTTCTCTGGCCTGTCTCACCGCGGCCTTCACCGTCTCCATACCCTCGACAAACAATCCCCGCCCATCAGACACGATTAGTAACAGCTGGGAGGTGTCCGGATTACCCAGCATGCCCTGCTGTCTAGACCGTGCATCCACCATCAGACTTGTAATCTGTTTGAGAAGCTGTAAAAAAGTTGTGAAAATAATGTATTATACAAATTTGATAGTGTAAACATATATACATGTAATCTAATAATATTCAGGGATTTTATATACCGCTATATCGCAGTAACACAGCCACATCTCAAAGTGATTAACAAATTAGTATCCATGGTTATTGGGCCTTTAGTTAATCACCAGAAAATGTCTTTCTCAAATCTCTGGGGAACATACAACAAAAGATGCCATTTTGGCACTAACCGCTTACACAGTGATTTCTTGCACTGCTATACCACATACTTATTTACAGTTGAGTCAACTGAGTTAATTATCGTGTTCAAAGATACAACAGGGCACTCGTGCCAGGACTCAAAATAGTGACCTTTCAGTCACATATATGTAGCCCTGCATCCTACCACTAGATCACCCTATCTCCAAAATATATACATTTGAACCTTCAGATTTTAGTGCAATTTCAAATTTTAGAAGTTGTGAAAATCTTATTGAGTCTGATAAAAAGTTTGGTTAAAGTAAACATGCATATTTTTGAAATATCCTACTGTAGCACAATATCAAATGTAAGATGCTGTAAAACTGTTGTGAAAATCCTTTCTGATAAAAAATAAATATTATTGTGAAAACATATTGTTGAACTGTCATATTTTAGGGTAATGTGAAAAACATTAAATGCAATATAAAATGTTATCTGAGGATTGCTTTCATGAATTTGTGCATCCACAATGTTTGTCTTGTGGAAATTCTGAGTTTAGATAATTTTTTTTGCTACCTGTGCAATCTTGGTCTTCTTCTGCTCAAACGTGAAGTGTTGTAAAAGTCGGGCGCCGGATTGAGTAGTGAACTGTTCTGTGAATGGATGCAACAGACGAACACTTTCTCCAAAACTGAAAAAAAACCACAAAAACTTTTTAAAAACAACATTTTTCAGCTTATTGATGGATAAATAAAAATATGGCTTATTGATGGATCAAATAAAGACACAGCTTAGTGATGGATCAGACAAGACAGCTTATTGATGGATCAAATGAATACTATATCCCCTATTTATATAAGCAGTTTTGTAGTTTTACCAACACCAGACTCCATGGACATTTCCTCCTATCAACATTCCATGTTCCCAATAGACTATTCCAGCTTTATTCAAAATGATCTGGTCTTAAATAACAAAATACAGTTATTTCATTTTGGTAAAGACTGGTTTAATCTAACCAGATGATCCATGGTGTCGGTTAAGAAAGGTTTTCTGATCACACACTGTCCTATCTGACCAAATGACCTAGCCCTCCTTCCTGTCAGATTAGACAGGTTTCCCGACTCTGTCTTTAAAGATTAATTACTCTAGACAAGTTCATCTTGTCAGTTAAGAAAGGTTTACTGACACACTGTCCTATCTGACCAAAAGATCCAGCCCTACTTCCTGTCAGATTAGACAGGTTCCCCAACACTGCTTTCAATCCTCCTTAATGTCATTTTAGACAAGATCCACTGTTTTTAGTACTTTTTATACAAAAGAATGATAATTTCTGCCTCACCTGCAAATACCCAGCTCTCCAGATTCCAGTAACGTCAAGGCATTGGCAATCAACGCTAAGGATTCATACGCAAGCTGAAATGTAACACTTGGACTATAATCAAATACAACAAGTGTTGTCGGAAGACAACATAACTCATTGTGTGGGGTGAAATTTAGAATAATTTTTTTTAAAAGTAGATCAGGGTCAAGGTCAGTTGGTCTGCAAATGTACATGTAGTACTAAATGGAAAGGTGTTGTCACAAAGGAACACGCAATGCCATGTTCATATATGAACGCCCTATCTCATATGGATAACATACTGTGGGCAAGGTTAAAGGTTTTTTAAAGTAGGTCAAAGGTCGCAGTCAAGGTCAGCAGGTCTGAAAATATATCAATACCAATAGAAAGGTCTTGTAACAAGGAATACATCTTAAATACCTAAGCTGTATCCTCATTAGCATTGATACAAAACTGTTTTATAAAAACTTATTAAACCCTATAGATGATTCTAGAAATACAGCGACAGCTCCCCTGGACGTCGTCCCGGCGAGCTCAACCTAAAATAATTTAAAGTTTTTTGTGCTTCCGTGAAAGAAATGCAGTAAAACTAAAACAGCAGTTAGTATACTTAAAAACTTTGAACAGCGATAAGTAAGACTGAACAGTAAAAAATCCCTGTGTTAATTTCAACTGTATGTATACCTGCTTGGAGTGGTTATCCACCATACTAGAGGAATCATCGATAGCCAGCATGATCTGGTACTGCCGTTTGCTTGGCTTGGTGCGACGTAGCCAAATCTTGTCCTTACGGAACTGACTGGCAATGTACGGAATGACCTTCCTCATATTCAGCCTCTTTCCAGTTCTGTAGTCGCCCCTGGAAGCAAAGAAATTTACGAATATTAATCATTACTGGCCATTTATTTCCCTACAAAAGTGCCATTCAGATTGCCCACTAACTTAACCTAAGGGAGATGTTGAAGGTGACGACATCTGAAGAGTAATGACTTTGTATATATACGTACATATTGTGGAAGCTTTTTTCAACTGATCCTGAATTTTTTTTCTTGAAATTATTAATTTTGATTTCAGATTCCATGGCAACAATAGAAGTATAAAAATTGAGACTGCACCAATAGGACAAGACATATTAGTACTGGAGCACAAGGTTATGACATCATGTGTATGATTATAAAGTTTTGTAAAGCTGTCATGGATGGTTTTTGAGGTTTGTTATGGGCGAATTTTGTAATATATATGATGACTAAAATAGCCTGACAGGCGCGCGCACCTATTTGGGACACAATCAAGTAATTTTACCGCCTTCCTGCCTTGCCATTGGCACGTCAGAATCAAGTTCGCCCTATATGTTTCACTGGTAAAAGTCTGAGAGAAAATATCAAAATTGACAGAGATATCTACTTTAGATTTGAGGCCTGGTAAGGAATACTTACTTGAGTTTTGTGGCCTGGTCACAGATACTTACTTGAGTTTTGTGGCCTGGTAACAGATACTTACTTGAGTTTTGTGGCCTGGTAAGGGATACTTACTTGAGTTTTGTGGCCTGGTAAGGGATACTTACTTGAGTTTTGTGGCCTGGTAACAGGATACTTACTTGAGTTTTGTGGCCTGGTAAGGATACTTACTTGAGTTTTGTGGCCTGGTAAGGGATACTTACTTGAGTTTTGAGGCCTGGTAAGGGATATTTACTTGAGTTTTGAGGCCTGGTAAGGGATACTTACTTGAGTTTTGTGGCCTGGTAACAGATACTTACTTGAGTTTTGTGGCCTGGTAACAGATACTTACTTGAGTTTTGTGGCCTGGTAAGGGATACTTACTGGAGTTTTGTGGCCTGGTAACGGATACTTACTGGAGTTTTGTGGCCTGGTAACGGATACTTACTGGAGTTTTGTGGCCTGGTAACAGATACTTGAGTTTTGTGGCCTGGTAACAGATACTTACTTGAGTTTTGAGGCCTGGTAAGGGATACTTACTTGAGTTTTGTGGCCTGGTAACAGATACTTACTTGAGTTTTGAGGCCTGGTAAGGGATACTTACTGGAGTTTTGTGGCCTGGTAACAGATACTTACTTGAGTTTTGAGGCCTGGTAAGGGATACTTACTTGAGTTTTGAGGCCTGGTCACAGATACTTACTTGAGTTTTGAGGCCTGGTAAGGGATACTTACTGGAGTTTTGTGGCCTGGTCACAGATACTTACTTTAGATTTGTGGCCTGGTAACAGATACTTACTTGAGTTTTGTGGCCTGGTAACAGATACTTACTGGAGTTTTGAGGCCTGGTAAGGGATACTTACTTGAGTTTTGAGGCCTGGTCACGGATACTTACTTGAGTTTTGTGGCCTGGTAAGGGATACTTACTTGAGTTTTGTGGCCTGGTAACAGATACTTACTTGAGTTTTGTGGCCTGGTAACAGATACTTACTGGAGTTTTGAGGCCTGGTAAGGGATACTTACTTGAGTTTTGAGGCCTGGTAACAGATACTTACTGGAGTTTTGTGGCCTGGTAAGGGATACTTACTTGAGTTTTGTGGCCTGGTAAGGGATACTTACTGGAGTTTTGTGGCCTGGTAACAGATACTTACTTGAGTTTTGTGGCCTGGTAACAGATACTTACTTGAGTTTTGTGGCCTGGTAACAGATACTTACTGGAGTTTTGAGGCCTGGTAACAGATACTTACTGGAGTTTTGTGGCCTGGTAACAGATACTTACTTGAGTTTTGTGGCCTGGTAAGGGATACTTACTGGAGTTTTGTGGCCTGGTCACAGATACTTACTTGAGTTTTGTGGCCTGGTAACAGATACTTACTTGAGTTTTGTGGCCTGGTAACAGATACTTACTTGAGTTTTGAGGCCTGGTAAGGGATACTTACTGGAGTTTTGTGGCCTGGTCACGGATACTTACTTGAGTTTTGTGGCCTGGTAAGGGATACTTACTTGAGTTTTGTGGCCTGGTAACAGATACTTACTGGAGTTTTGTGGCCTGGTAACAGATACTTACTTGAGTTTTGTGGCCTGGTAAGGGATACTTACTTGAGTTTTGTGGCCTGGTAAGGAATACTTACTTGAGTTTTGAGGCCTGGAAAGGGATACTTACTTGAGTTTTGTGGCCTGGTCACAGATACTTACTTGAGTTTTGTGGCCTGGTAACAGATACTTACTTGAGTTTTGTGGCCTGGTAAGGGATACTTACTTGAGTTTTGTGGCCTGGTAACAGATACTTACTTGAGTTTTGTGGCCTGGTCACGGATACTTACTTGAGTTTTGTGGCCTGGTAACAGATACTTACTTGAGTTTTGTGGCCTGGTCACAGATACTTACTTGAGTTTTGTGGCCTGGTAAGGGATACTTACTTGAGTTTTGTGGCCTGGTAAGGGATACTTACTTGAGTTTTGTGGCCTGGTAAGGGATACTTACTTGAGTTTTGAGGCCTGGTAAGGGATACTTACTTGAGTTTTGAGGCCTGGTAAAGGATACTTACTTGAGTTTTGTGGCCTGGTAAGGGATACTTACTTGAGTTTTGTGGCCTGGGATGGTTCCAGTACCAGTCGTAGTTGCTCACACAGTTCCTGAGACAGACTGGCTGTTAATGCTTCATACTTATGCCAAGCTTCTGCTGCGACACTCTCCTGAAATAAACAACAAGTTTACACTACCGACCACTACAGCAGGTACCAAAGATAAACAAAACAGAAGATACCATACATCTGTATGGTAAAGACCACTGTATTCTGTCATGTAACAATGTGATGGTAAGATGATACATGTATATCTCTTAATTCAAAAACATCTATGCTGTCCTTGCAAAAAAAAACTGTTCTTTGTGTAAAGTTCAGTAAAGTTCACAGTGTACAATTATGCTATTAATAAATGAAATCTACAATCAAGCATTTCAGCTTTTAAATCAAACTTTATCTCAAATTTTATTTTTTGCTCTCTAATCAAAAGACCAACACAGGTTTAAGTTATACTGCGGCCAATGTTTCCATGTATACCAGTAGATTTCAGTCAATGTAAAATGAATGAACTCTTAAGAGTTAATAATTCTAATTTATAGAACTTGATGTGTGAAATTGTAGAATAAGAAAAAGAGAACCGATGATGACTTATAGAGAACTTACATTTTGTAGTGAACAAGCATCGAACCAAGTAACCAACTGTTCCTCCAGTTCTGATCGTAGTTTCTCGATGTCAAATTCCTTCATCTGAAACCCAAATCCCAACATATATCACCGAAGCTGAATATACTCAAGACATGACATCAGAAGTAGGAACTACTTTACTGCCTAAATTGTATGAAATCATTTTGTCCTCAGAAGAATTAATGCAATTTTTTTTTCCCTTTATAAAACAAGTTACATCAACTTAAATTTATCATGCTTGCTGGCCCGGATGAAAGTATATGAGGGGTTTATTGAGGGAGGAAATTGGAGTACCCGGGAAAAACCCAAATGGTCGGGCAGGTGACCCCATACCTTTTCACGTCCAATTTAGGATTCGAACCCTGACTACCTAGGTAGAAGGCACATGGGTTACCACTGTGCCACCCGACCAATGAAGGATGATAGAATGAATAGCAGAAGGTACATTATAGTTTAAGGGTTTTTTGTTTTTAAAAGAACAGAGTATGAAAGCCACATGAGCAGGACAGCCAAGGTTGCATCATAACCTCCATTATTTAATATTCTCAAATGCTCAATCAATCTTGATGTTATTGTATAATGTAACAAATTACGCACATCAATTACTTTTAAGTTTATTCTTAAAGGATTTATATGATGTGTAGTGGCTAATTTACCGGTATGTGAAGCTGTTGGTCCGTGGTGTGGATGGTGGATTCGGGTCCCCGAGCTACCATGGCTGTCATACCAATCTCTCCATCAATTTCATACTTGACAACATCTTCTGTTTCCATGACAACATCTTCGTCAACTCCTTTTGACGACTCTTCCTTCTTTCCAGTTAACTTGGCAGACATCTTTGAAGGTGCCTTTTCCTCTGTCTGAAATATAAAAAGAGAATTTTATAATACCCCTTTAATCTTCTGATAAATTATGATCAACTCATGATATGTGACAGTCTTCTCCATCAGTCTGCTGATTTGTTAAACAGTAAGTGATTGGTTCCCTGATCTGTTACACATTATGTGATTGGTTCCTTGATCTGTTACACAATATGTGATTGGTTCCTTGATCTGTTACACAATATGTGATTGGTTCCCTGATCTGTTACACAGTATGTGATTGGTTCCCTGATCTGTTACACAGTATGTGATTGGTTCCCTGATCTGTTACACATTATGTGATTGGTTCCCTGATCTATTACACAGCACCTGATTTGATTGATTCCCTGGTCTGTTAAACACTAACCTGATTGGTTCTCTGTTTTGTTACACAGTACCTGATTGGTCTTCTCATCTTGCATGTCCACATCCTCGTCCTGTTGCGGGGCCTCTGACTCCTCGTCCTCCATATTAGGCAGTGCTTGTTGCTGCTGCTGATCATCTGTAGCTGTGTCCAGGGTCTGAGTGTCATGTGACTGGGAGTCTTTGATGTGTTGATAGAGGTCAGACTCAGTCTCTCCTTCCTCCTTATCCTCATCCTACAGCAAACACAGCACCAAACTCAACATACTTTCTACTATAATGACAGACACTGCTTTCAAATCCATATTATTGATTATCACTTAAAGTAACACAAAGTAGATCACAAATTACATAACTGGCAGAGAAAGTGATCTTAGCAAGAAACCATATTCTATACAAAAGTATCAACTAAAAAAAACCTTAAATCAACTAAAAAAACCCTTTTAAAATAAACTAAAGCAAACTGCAAAATTTGTTTAATCCAAAATACTGACCTGTGCTACATCATCAACAGTTCGTAACTTCTTATACTTGTGATCTTTTGATCCAAGACTGCGATCGGAATCCGACTGGCCTGGCTTCCTCTTCAGTGGCTGGAAAGAAAAATTAAAACAGGTAAAAGTCATGCATTTAGATACCTTCATGATTTATATATTTCACAAGATCGTTGTATATACATGTCATTGTACAGTTTCTACATTCAGGTACTAATATTGTCACCAGGAATGACCTTGTGATAGACATCCTGATTGTGTTACCAGACATGACATCGTGATATACATCCTGATTGTGTCACCAGACACGACGTCATGATATACATCCTGATTGTGTTACCAGACACGACATCATGATTGACACCCTGATTGTGTCACCCGACATGACGTCATGATAGACATCCTGATTGTGTCACCAGACATGACGTCATGATAGACATCCTGATTGTGTCACCAGACATGACGTCATGATTGACATCCTGATTGTGTTATCAGACATGACGTCGTGATTGACATCCTGATTGTGTTATCAGACATGACATCGTGATTGACATCCTGATTGTGTCACCAGACATGACGTCATGCTTGACATCCTGATTGTGTCACCAGACACGACGTCATGATATACATCCTGATTGTGTTATCAGACATGACGTCATGACAGACATCCTGATTGTGTCACCAGACATGACATCATGATTGACATCCTGATTGTGTCACCAGACATGACCTTGTGACAGACATCCTGATTGTGTCACCTTGCCTGATCAAGCACTGAGTTAGCTTACACAATAACAACATATCAAATTCATCTCTATCACCTGAAAAACTCTCACCAAGATATAATATGCATCACAACAGCAATCAGTTACTGGTGACCTTTGACCTTCTTATGTGGCACTACTTATAGATTAAGATAACTGAAGCTTGTAGTTTTCATACCTTAACTATGTACAAAGCAGATATCAATGATACCAAATGGCATCTTGTTTAAAACAGCAGCCATTTTATAAAAATAGATGACAGACCTTTTTGCTGTCCTGTTGGGATGATCCGTGAGTGACCTTTGATGAACTATCACCTTCATGACCTTCAAGTTGATCTGTAGCTGTGGTGCCAATATTGTCACTCTGAAAATATAAACAATGTTAATCTCTGATGAAACAGTTAACACAATAGTTATGGTATTAGTAAATAATAGTTAAACTGCTTTAAAATTGAATAATGCATGTTTTTATGGAAATCAGGTAAATTCTTATAGAGTCTAATACATTATTTTTACACATTGTCCTCTCTGCTTTAATTCAAAGGTTTTTTCCTTGTAATAAGCTATTTTTACCTGTTGTTTGTTATTTTAAACAGTAGTTTGTTGTTTTTACTTTTTTTTGTTTGTTTCACCTGTTATTTGTTGTATCACCTGTTGTTTCATTGTTGTTTTACTTGTTGTTTCATTGTTTGTTGTTTTACTTGTTGTTTGTTGTTTCACTTGTTGTTTGTTGTTTTGACAGGTGTTTGTTGTTTCACTTGTTGTTTCATTGTTCAATGTTTTACTTGTTGTTTTACCTGTTGCTTCACTTGTTGTTTCACTTGTTGTTTTACCTGTTGTTTCATTGTTTTCAAATGTGGATTGTGGTTTTTACCTATTGTGTGTTGTTTTTACCTGTTGTTGGTCGTTCTGACTCTCCCCGGCCTGACTCTGAGCCTGTTCACTTTGCTCCACATTGTCTATCCCATGTACTGACTGTCCCTGATACTCGTTCTCTTCCATCTCCTCATCCTCTTTCTCCTCTGATTTATCATCCTTATAACATCAATAATTCACATTTTGGCAAATTCATATTAGTAAGCAAATCTACAAAGGTTAAAGGTCAGTTTTAATCTACAGAGGTTAAAGGTCAATTTTATGTCTATAACAGAAAGTTTGACAATTTTACAGGATTAATTATGTATATGTATAAAACATGGCGTAAAGGTGAACATTTCCTCACTGCCGAGTTTGAAATGTGAAACCCTGAAAATATTCACTTCTGCTCGTAAAACATTGAAACTATGACAAAGATTATACAAAATAAAATAATGTATACCTTATTAATACCAATTTTATTTACTTATATTTAGATATCCGTAGACCTCCCTACTTATTATATTTTTATACCTGAGCTGAAAATCCAGGAGTATCATCCTGTCCCTCTTCTTCTGTTCTCTCCTCTGGAGGGTCCTCTGGCTCCTCAGCCATATCCTTTATCAATAGAGCAGATGCTATACTTTAACAGTAACTAGAGTTTTAAACATACGTAGTTCATAGCTTCAATATTAGTATTCCATATATTAACAGTTGCAATAGTATCATATCTTATGAAGTCATTCAAAAATGAACTTTATCATTACAAATAAATGAGTTTAATATCTTTTTATTGAAACATGCCACTGAAATAAAATAATTTTCTGTTGTCTGATCAATTTGATGTCATATATTTACCATTGAAAATAAGTGGGTTAAATACATGTATATCAAAACATCCTTCTGACTGATGTGAAATGATATTCTGTTGTGCGAGTCAATTTGATGTAGAAGAGAAGTATAACCTGTCTAATCTGACACCCCATGATTCAAGACATATCGGTCAGACGTCTGGACGTCAGAATACATAGGGATCAGATAAAACAGATCAAGTCAATGATTTTCTTGGGGAAAAAAATCCTAATAATTCATACTGAACAGTATAATGTCCTAATTTTTATTAAAGCCAATTAACCCAGCAAGACGTTGTCATGGTCATCTTTACTTATTGAACAGTATAATGGTAAGGGCTATTCCAGTCAAAAAACTACCCCAACCCAGGACTCCGGGTTTTGTTAAGGGGTACCACCCATAGAATTTATTGAATAAATTACATAGAATAGGAAGGCACTTCAACCATGGATAGAAGTGATTTATTGTGGAGTCCTTGGGTCAGGTAGATATTTTAATGGAATAGCCCTAATTGCTTTTAGTCTATATTTGACAATATTTAAATTTGTCTGTATATATTTGTATATATCACTGTCTATATTTCATGTTTCTTACCTTATCTTGAATGTTGGATTCCTCAAACCCTTCCTCCTCTTTCTCCTCCTTTTTCTCCTCTGAACCCTCATCAGGATTTTCTGGTTTTTCTTTGTCCTCCACACTTTCTTCCTCTCCTGGAGTTATCTCCTCTTGAACTTCATTTTCCTCCTTTCCTTCTTCAGGCTTCGTGGTATCATCATCTACAGAAGCAAAGAGTGGTGAATTAATTTTCCTTCTAATCATAAAGTAAATTATTTCCTTCCTTTTTATAGTTTAAAATTCAGTTACTGATTTTATGGAAGTACATCTCCATCAAAAAGTAATTCTGATCATTTGATAACAAAACCAGACTTTTTAATACTTTTAGATTATACCAAACATTACATTCTTTAAGGTATTACCACTCTCCCAAATGTTGTGATTTTGAATTTAAAGTGAAATAATTATTAATTGTATCCTGAAGAAATGCTATTATGCTTTGCATCTATATTTGGTACAAAACATTCGGTCTTATAGGCCATCATTTTATGCTGTTTGTTTTTTTCTTTGTTTTTGTTTTTTGTTTGTTAATAATATATACACTCTGTATTTCTACAAACTGGGAGCCATTTTATGTATTTTTTGAGAAAACTATTGTACACACTGTTGATGATGCAGCATCTTTAATGATTTAAAACTGCCAAAATTGAGTTCTCAGGTCCATACGTCATGCACCCTTGTATCGAAACCAACTTTACCTATTCCATCCGCCTTCTCCTCCCCCTCGTTCTCATCCAGATTGAGGTCCTCGGGAAGGTCCATGGTCTCTGGTTGTTCCTCTTGTTCCTTGTTACCATGGTGAGGGTCTATACGGTCATCATCATACTCAGACTAGCAAAAGAGAAATACCAGGTAGTAGAAGAACATCAATAATAATTGAAGTTTGACAGAGTTATCTCCCTTTCTAGCTGAGTTATCTCCCTTTCTAGCTGAGTTATCTCCCCTTTCTATCTTAAGTGAAGAAACCTATTGTAAATGAGGTTAAGTACATAATTTTCTCTTCAGTGATTAAATGATATGTAGTTATCTACCAATTCAATCTGGTTTATCTCCCCGTTCTATCTGGGTTACCTCCCAAATCTATCTTAGTTGAAAATTTTCTGACTTTAATAATTCTTTTTCCTTCTGTAAATGAGGTCAAGTACATATGTTTCCTCTTCAGGAAGTAAATAATATATAGTTATCTCCCCTACTCATCAACGGTCAGTCATGCATAATGTCAATATTTACAGTTTCTAGTATTCAACGTGGCAAACAATAGTTACTATTTGTAGGAGAGCTTGTCATGAAATCATCGATCATCCTGTGCTGTCGTGGTTGTTTCTTTTGGAAAGACCTAATTTGCTATATGTTACATGTTAAGGGTCTTTTGTATGTCATTCAGTGAGGTAGTCACCAGCTACTACAAGGAGTCACTGCACAAAACTGAACATGACTCACAGACAAAAGATTATCATCTGCACAGTTATCTCCCTTACCTCATCCATTTCCTGTTGCTGATGAGGCTTGACATCTTGATTTTCATCCGTCTGATCATCATCCTTCTTTTCCTGATCCTTTGTGTCCTCTTCATCCCCTTTGTCTGTATTGTCATCTTTTGCCACCAGGTGGCTCTCTGCTTCCTGTCCAGCCCCCGGACCAGACTCCTCTTTTTTGTCCTTAAACAAAACAAGCATGCATCATCTGACACTAAAGATAGTGCACACAAATTTTCTGTGGATAATAATAGACAATCATGTGATCAGGGCGTGAAAAAACCCAGGTCTGATGGCCCGGGGCCAGCAGATTTGGTCTGTGGACAAGTAAATATTGGCTGCAACTACTAGCCCGATCGGCAAGTGCAAATTTTCTCAAAATTTTTACCTTTCCCTTAGAGTAATTGAAGATACTACTAATTCAGAGTAATTGAAGATACTACTAATTCAGTTTAATTGGACCACTATGTTTCACCTTTGGGCAAGTACTTTTGAACCCAAACTTGGCCGAAGGACCAGTGATGCTGAAAATTTTCTTCCTGCCCTGGTGATTTAATTTTGTCATAACAGCCATTCAAACCCAAGTACAACACTATACAGTGATAACGGAAATGGAACTGATCAACCAGTCGTTAACCAAATAATTCTCACCTCTTTACTTTCATCTTCATCTTGATCATCATCACTCCCCCACATCTGATCATCTAACTTATCAGCTTCCTGTTCATCAACCTCTCCCATCTGTTTGTCCAGTTTGTCCTCGTCATCCCCTTCCTCATCTTCCTCTCCGTCACTTTTCTTGTCCACATCCTCCAGATCCTGGGGATTGGCCTCGAAGTCCTCCGACATCTCGATGGCGTTCTCCTCGGAGGCCATATCTGGATGGTTCTCCGGTTCTTTTTTCTCATTTTGTTGTCTTGTGTCTTCCAACTGAAAGACAGAAGCATATATTTGACCCTTAGCAACAAAAGATCCAGATACATCAAACACCAATATCCATGACCCATCCCCCACTAACAGAACAGATAGGTGAATTTTTCCCCCTTTGGCAGTATAGAGAAGTGAACTCCCTCATGGCCAGTATTGACAGTATCGACAGTATATCAATACTACCCCCTAATTGATAGAATTGAGATGCTCATTTTGCATTGACAGTATAGAGAAGTATAATCTTAATTGACAGTATAGAGAAGTATACTCCCCATTGACAGTATAGAGAAGTATACTCCTCATTGACAGTATAGAGAAGTATACTCCTCATTGACAGTATAGGGAAGTATACTCCTCACTGACATTCCAGAGAAGTATACTCCCAATTGACAGTATAGAGAAGTATACTCCTCACTGACAGTATAGAGAAGTATACTCCCCATTGACAGTATAGAGAAGTATAATCCCCACTGACAGTATAGAGGAGTATACTCCTCACTGACAGTATAGAGAAGTATACTCCTCATTGACAGTATAGAGAAGTATAATCCTAATTGACAGTATAGAGAAGTATACTCCCCATTGACAGTATAGAGAAGTATAATCCCCACTGACAGTATAGAGAAGTATACTCCTCATTGACAGTATAGAGAAGTATAATCCTAATTGACAGTATAGAGAAGTATACTCCCCATTGACAGTATAGAGAAGTATACTCCTCATTGACAGTATAGAGGAGTATACTCCTCACTGACAGTATAGAGAAGTATACTCCTCATTGACAGTATAGAGAAGTATACTCCCCATTGACAGTATAGAGAAGTATACTCCTCATTGACAGTATAGAGAAGTATACTCCTCACTGACAGTATAGAGAACAATACTCCTCATTGACATTCCAGAGAAGTATACTCCTAATTGACAGTAGAGAAGTATACTCCTCACTGACATTCCAGAGAAGTATACTCCCCATTGACAGTATAGAGAAGTAAAATCCACATTGACAGTATATAGAAGTATACTCCACATTGACAGTATAGAGAAGTATACTCCCCATTGACAGTATAGAGAAGTAAAATCCACATTGACAGTACAGAGAAGTATACCCCCATTGACAGTATAGAGAAGTAAAATCCACATTGACAGTATAGAGAAGTATACTCCTCATTGACAGTACAGAGAAGTATACCCCCATTGACAGTATAGAGAAGTAAAATCCACATTGACAGTATATAGAAGTATACTCCACATTGACAGTATAGAGAAGTATACTCCTCATTGACAGTATAGAGAAGTATACTCCACATTGACAGTATATAGAAGTATACTCCACATTGACAGTATAGAGAAGTATACTCCTCATTGACAGTATAGAGAAGTATACTCCACATTGACAGTATAGAGAAGTATACTCCTCATTGACAGTATAGAGAAGTATACTCCACATTGACAGTATATAGAAGTGAATGACTTACCTGGTCCTCTGTCTCTATCTGATCACTGACATCCTTGGCCCCTTCTCCCTCTCCCATTCCTCCACCTTCTATGTCTACAAAGTCGGTAGCACCTTCTCCTGCTATCTCCTCTGCAAACTCAGCAGGCAGACAAAATCCCTGTAAACAGATATCACATGCTGCTTTCTTATTGTGCACAAAAACGATTACAGCAAATATGCACTAGAATTCTGTTTTTTACCTGGTAAGTTACAATTCCTTACAGAGTAATGTTCCAAGATAGGGATTAAACCAGAAAAAAACCATTGAGAATCCTCCAATGTGATATCGGTCTTTAAGACAGACACATTCAATTTAACGACAATTTTTATTAAAGTTGATCCAGCAGAAATTGACAATTAATGCCAATATGTGTCGGCAAATCAAAGGGAAGCATAGCAATCTTGACTTTAATTCAACCAATCACAAGCCTTTTTGTAGTTGTTCAATAATTAAAATTCTAAGGAGACTGTACTTTTTGTTTGGATTTCCAGAAGACTCTCCCTAAAGACAGAAATGATTATACCAGACATTTTCAGACGTGAGTCTAAGATAGTGTAATATATTATTTCCCATCAAGATATCTTACATTTGTCGTCAGCTCAGTGAAGACCCCCAGCAGAGTTGAGAGCAGCTTGCCTGTCGTCCTAGTAACCGCCAGCTTTTGTAGGAAGTTAAACTGGACAACTGACAGGAAGTGATGTATAAGGGGCAGACAGCTCACTAACATCAGCCCACAGGGGGCGCTACTAGCTCGGCTAGTCTCTGTGTCCCACAGTTCAGTCAGCTGATTCAGTAAAGCCTGGAGCTCCTCTCCGATCTGTAGAGATTTTGATATTTATAAAAAACATAATCTGGACGCTTCTGTCAAAAAACCTGACAACGCAGATATATGTATCAAAAAACAAAATAAATTTGTTTAAAACCTGTTGAAAATGAAAAATCCCAGACAGCATTCAATCAAAAAATAAAATTTCTTTGCTTAAAACCTGTTGAAAATGAACATTCCCAGACAGCATTTAATCAAAAAAGTAAAATTTCTTTGCTTAAAACCTCTTGACATTAAAAATTCTGGGACAGCATTTAATATTATCATTTTCTCTTTAAATAATAGTGGAAAGGGTATATTTTAGAATAAGGCATTTATCCAAAGTGTTTCATAAAGATCTTGACTGAGAACATGTCAAAAACAAAACTATAACAGCCTTATCTAGTCCATGTCCAGCTGATGATCAAGGAGCGGACCCCTTAGACTTTGAAGATAACCTCACTATAACAGCCTTACATTGCCGCAGCTGATGAGCAAGGGCGGAACCCTTGGACTTTGAAGATGGCCTCACTATAACAACCTTACCTTGTCACAGCTGATAATGACTCCTTCCTGCTCCACTCTGTCACACAGTAACTTGACAAAATGTCCTTCCTGTGATTCTTCATCTGAATAGAAAATTAAATCTGGTTTTAATGCAATGAAAACATGGTACTGGAACTGTGTACATAATTAACTATACAAAAGAATATCATTCTGCAGAAATTCTGTGATGTAATTCTGAGTGTATAACATTTTGCCTTATCAACAGGACCAATTCAAATATTCAGTATATCATAAATTCAATCTGATCATGTTGTTTATTAAATTTTACAGGCATATTTCCATCATTCAAAATCTCTGATTTCAACACCCTTCAGATCCAAATGACTGAAGAGGACCACAACAATGGTGAGTATACCTGATCATATTCTATTGTTTTATTTTGATATATAAGTGTATAAATCTACCTTTGTCTTCCTCTGTATTGTTATCCTCCGGTACATGTAACTTGGAGAGATTCTGAATTACTAAGAGTAGATGAGTAATCAGGCTTTCAACCTTGGCACCAAAGTCCTTGGACGCGTGTGTTTCCATGGTAACCTGAGGCCCAGTGGTTCGATTGAGGGCCTGTTCCCCCCATGCCTGGAATTCTGAGACGGTGTTTGTGACGTGATGTCGGAGGAAGGCTAGAGTGTCGGTGAAGGCAGATAGGTTGGAACTTCCTGGAGCACGGAAACTTGCTACTACGGAATCTAGATCAGGCACCAATCTGTCAAGGTCGCACATCAGGTGGCCAATCAGGTCAAGGTCACTCCTAAATATAGATAGAAAGGGTCAAGGTTACACCTAAATTTAGACAGAAAAGGTCAAGGTCCCTCCTGAACGGATTTAGGTTATGATCACTCTTAAAATACAGACCAATCAGGTCAAGGTCACTCCCAAGAATAAACAGAAAAGTTCAAGGTCATTTCTGAAAAGACAGATTTGTCGAGTTCACTCCTAAATGTAGACAGATCTAGGTCAAGGTCACTCCTAAATATAGACAGATAACTGCTGAAGAGATCATAGATATTACAGCTCGTTCATCATCACGTACAGCTGACCCATTACTATTTTTTTTCCTTTTTGCACTCAGAGTCAAACGTTTCCGTTTTCTGTTTTACAGACATATGAATTACCCCTTTTTCTTAAATACACCAGATCGACTTAATATTATACATGGATAACGCATCTGTGACAAACATTGCAACTGATATCAAGAATAAACACTGATAGTTCACTGATCTTACATAAGGGAAAGAAAAGAGAAGAAGAAAGTGAAGTTATAGATTATAGAAGGATTCTCATACAGAGCCACTCTCTCACTAGCTCAGACTCGTCAAGCAATCAAAACAAATAAGAAAGACAGATGGTAGAAAGAAAAGGTGTTGATCCATATAGATAGAGGCTGTCCACTGACATCTGACCCATTTCTGTATCTATCCTGTAATAAGACCAGGTGGCTTAAAGTGTCTGACACTTGTGACTGGTTTAGTTATTGTAAAGTCTGCTTTTGTTAGAGTTTTACTGAACTACAATACACATTGGTGGACATATCAACAGGCATACTGCCGGATAGGATATGGTAATATGAATACTAAAACATGACAGCTTGTACTTCAACCCTTAACACATATAGCTTGTAGAGATCTTCATCAGATCAATAATTCTCCATTACTGTTCAGCCAGTCCATTATACATATATATGTCTGTATATAAACAGAAGATAATTAGTGTACACTGTACCAGATCAGCATCCCTGGGCCGTCTGTCACACTCAGCAGTTTATTCTGGATATCCTTTGTAGTGGCTTGGATTTTCTACAAATCAATTAAAAATATTAAATTAATAATAATTGTGAAGCTAATTCTAATCAATTCAACTCCAGAATGAATAAATTCAAATCCAAATTTACACCAAAGGATTTGTTTTAAATGGAGTACATGGTTTACACTTCCCCTCAATTAAGTGATTCATAAAACAAATAAAATACCATTACATTTATCCTGCAACTTGTCTCAACACATAACCGCAGACTCAAAATTCAAAACTTGCATTATCACAGGAGGATGAAATTACATTTGGCAGATAAATATGGTGTATACTGTATGCAACATAGAACATTATTAATTAAATTTAAATCACTGCCTCCGCTAGGGATCGAACCTGGGACCTCTGGTTACTAGTCTTATGCTCAAACGATCCAGCTAAAGAGAAGGTTGCTCTTGCCAAACAGTATATTGCAGCTAGTTTTTACCAGGGTTACATGTTTATCGACCTTGACCTCACCAAATACTAACCTTGACCTTATTAGATGTCTCACTCCAGATTTGGTCGCCACGACAGACCAGTGCCATGTCTGAAAGTTTGGAGGAGGGGAAGGGTGAGGGATGTGGGGACGGTCCACTACCAGCCGAGGGGCAGCAGTTCAGGAGAGCTTCGAACTGTGCCATTCCCTCCAGTACAGTGACTAGCATAGCCTTGATCCGCAACTGTGGAGGAAATTATAATACAGTTACAATCAACAGTTTTAATTCATCTCAATCTGTAAAAGACATTACTTAAGAAATAATTAACGATGATTCGTGTATTGTTGCAGGATATACAACGAGGACGAGGATATTTTGCAATTAAATTAATAACGAATTAAATTAATAATTAAAATTGCAAAATATCCGAGTCCGAGTTGTATATCCTGCAACAATACACGAGTCAAAGTTGATTATTTCTATTCTACCATGTTCTGTTTAGTTCTGAGATCGACCTCTTTCTAATAGAAAAACAGCAAAGAAACCCAGAGAAAACCTTGTAATTTATTTCTTGAGTATTGCATTATTTGTTGTCGAAATATACAGGCAATACAGTACTACGATAAGAGCATCTATCATATGGCATTGATTTTGAAAATTAAAAAAAAAAGGATAAAAAAGGGGGGCCTCCGTAGGATTCGAACTCGCGTCTTGATAAAAATTTATTGAAAGACTAACCCATTAGCCCACTCGGCTATAGTAACCTTTTATAAAACGGGTGAATATTAGATATATAAAATTGTAACAGCCCTGACTCACGACCGTGTATTATTGGCACGAGCGTGGGTTATTGGAAAATAATACATGGTTTTAAACCAATCAAAACTGGCGTTACATAGCAAACATGGTAGAATACCAGTTAGTGGACATAGATAAAACATACAATGAACTCTCATATGAATAAAAGACCCTTCGTGTGTACCAATTTTTCCTGATTACCCTGAAGTTTTATGTATAGCCTTGAGCTATTTTCAGAAACGGTGAACTTGACCCTGATCTTCAGGGCTTTGTTAAAATTTACAGGACATTTTCATTATCAATATAATTATGTGTTCATTATATGTCACATGGAATTTCAACAATTTTAGACAGAAGAGTTATAAAATTACCTCTGGACATGAATATATGAATGGACAGAAATAGGGATGGACTGATAGATGGACAAATAGAGGGACAGACAGAGAGACAGAAAGATGGAGGGACAAGCAGATGGACATTACTAAATATATCTGCCACTCTGATACTGATGAATAGAGGCTAAAGATGAAATAGTGTACAATCTCATCACAATGTTTCAGTAGTCTCTGTATTTAATAACACAAAATTTATGTTCCACAGTATCTTCCAGGGTACACTTACTGTCCAGTCAGTCAGCTGCTGGACCGGAGGCTGAGGTCGACTCACATCCTCCTCTAGTCTAGATAACACCTTGGTCATCTTACTGTAATATATACAACAAAGTTTCACTGAAAATTTAACTTTCAGAAAACTTCTGTAATCATCACGTGTCATCATTAACTAAACAATGAGAGCTTGTTCCATGTCTAATTGTTTAACAAGTTGAGATTTCACAAACTCAAATTTTGAGCTTAAGTGTTTCTATTGATTCTTAAGATTTAATCAGTTGCAAATCATGAAAGTACACAGTGAATGTACATGTACTACATTCAATTATTAACAAACAACATCTGGTATAATTTTCTTTCAATTAAAACAACACACACTTTGAATGTATGAAAATATTCATAATAATTCAAAACTATGATTCAATTTTTATATAAAGTTCATCGTTGAAAGTGTTACATTTGATGCAAGTTTAACATTGTGAATCAACACACAAACCTGAGATGGCAGAAACTATCACTGATACTGGACAGGCTTCGGTACTGACGGATCAGGAGGTCAAACAGGTGTTCTGTGAACCCTTTACATCGGTCAATGTTGCCTACACCCAGCTCCTACAAATACAACATTACCTTGGTCAGTATCTCAGGGACTTTATCGGTATAGTATCTTCAACAAGAGGTCGGGTGACATGAAAATATACATTTCCTTCACATCGTTGTACAGGTAAACAATTCAAATTGCTCACTCAGTCATCGCTTGGCAAAGGAACCAGTCGGTCTTGAAACATTGCGACACGTTTAACACATACATTGTTCGTGTAGAAAGTTAAATTCATTTTGATATTGCATATCATTTGGGTATAAATTTACATGCAAAACCCCTGTGATTATTATTTTCAGTAAATCTGTAAATCAGTACCTGAAGTTTGGACTGGAAACAAGACTACTTGATTAACAGGTATCTATACTTTTGAAGTTCTTACTCTGATTTGCGTGTATCTGAGTTCGGACATAAAACAAGGCACTGGTTATACATTGTGTTCTGACATCTATAGTAGTACTTACATTTGAAGGTGTCTGGAGTGCGGCCATAAACCGAACCTTCCTGGCTATACATTTGTTGTAGTACTGACCACAGCCATCTCCCAGGGTGGACATTGCCTCGCCTAACCTGAAATTTCAACATCCAGCCAAAAATTAAAAAGTAGGTAGATGTCATTCGATTTTAACTTCCTCATAACAGTCAGGGAAATACATAGATGGACCATATAAATCAACAAAGGGCAAAACTCTTAAAATTCTTAAAGATGAAATTGAGTAAATAAATGGAGATAACTTGTGACTTACTGCATGTGTGGATTCTGCTGTACCAGTGCCGACACGTTTACAGGTGGCACTAACAGAGCCTCTTTCTGGCTCTCTGCCTTATTCAACAACACCAAACCCTTCCTGTACGATAGACCTGTAGAAAGGAATCAGCCAAATGTGTAATGAGTATAAGGAAATGTGTTACCGAAATCATTGGAAAGCTGTTTATGAGAGGATATTCTTATAATCCCAATGTTTAGCTTATTTTCAACCTTCATTGAGTTACAAAAGGGTACTGTCCATTTTCATTTGTAAATTTGAATCCACAATATCTAAAAATACTTCAAAAGAAGTCATTTAAATAGACAGTTAAAGAGTCAGACAGACATTTAAAAATTAAACAAATATAGATTGTAATAGACAAATCATAAATGTGAATTATCAACTTTAATGTCATGGACCTATGAATGCCAGATGTTAATAAACAGATAGATTGTATTATAAACTTTGATGTTTCTGACCTAAGTATGCCAGGTGAGTAATAAAAAGATCGATTGTATTATAAACTTTAAAGTCACTAACCTATGTATGCCAGATGTTTAAACAGATCTGCCAAGGCTTTCCTCTTCTTCTGGTGGATGTGTTTGGCTTCAGACTTCTGCTTGTCTTTTTCTGCTGACTGTGGGAAAAAGTCATAATAATGTTAAAAGTCTCCATACCTATATCAATATATTAAGACTTAAGGTAGACCGACCCTTCTGTGACGTCACAGACATGAGTCCGGCGATCCGGCGTCCGGCGATCCGGGCCCTTGATTATATTCACGAATAGTTACATCTGGTTTAATTTTCAAGTCAGCTGGGAGATCAATGTTTAGGCCTACAGCACGATGCGGTCAAGAGGTAAAGGGGTCAGTTTTGTAAAACTAAAAGACTAGGTAAGGCTTATGCTTTCAATGAAGTAAGAACATAAATTAAAGATGGTCCATTGAAAGTAAGGACAGCGCCGATGTATCACATAACGTTAATGTGCCAATGTGTGACGACCATATAACGTTAGTTACAGTCTCGGCGGAGACAATTTATATCAAGTCAGGAAGAGGTTAGCACATCTCCAATTTATGGCAATGTAGAACAAGAGGACACTTCATGGCGCACGGGCCGACGCATAGTGGAGTTGGAGACTTTGGCCGATGCTCTAAAAGCATGTGCACTTTGCGGCAACCAACAATTACTTCAGTATGTACTCCATCTGTCAGATTGTATATTGTTAGGGGAACATAAGTTCGGCCTTGCGCACTTTACATGTGATATATTGTTATTCAGAATGCGAGGTAGTCAACCATATTCCAACCGCGGGTAGACACAGATCAGAAAAAAGAGGAAACGCATGGGACGTAAACACAAAACTTGCAACATGCATTGGTGGTATAAAAGATCTATACATTCGACAATTTTTCAAAAACCTAAAACCCGTGAAATTGATGTAGATGTTAAGTGCCATTTTACTCATATTCTGGATATAGTATAATTAACTGTAGGCCTATTAAACACGTTTCTTGTGATCGGTCTAGGCTGGAGATTTCACTCCATGGGGAGCTCTCTACCAGCTGGTTCGAGCAGTTTTATAAATAGATCATAACAAAAACGGATGACGGATTGACAAGCACAAATTCGGACCCTTTAAAGAGGCATGTCCGTGAATGAATTGTAACGAGTTGCATAAATGCAAAAAATACATAAACAAAAACCATCAAAAGGCCAACTCTGGTAATTTCTACATCACTACCATGTCAGCAAATTGCGGCGCCCGGGTGTTAAGCTCAAGAGTGTCTTCGTTGCCACAGGTGTAAAATACGGAAATGTTTAATTTTCCTATTTAACTATTACCAATCAATCCAATAAGACTTGACAATGTCAAAATATATAATTCCGATAAACTGTGAGATTTACAGTCATTTCGATCGCGGATTTTGCTGTATATGTTGCATAATTCGTGGATTGCGGCATAATTTGGTCACACCCGCCTACAATGTGGGCGAATTAGCAAAAAATGAGAGGTGTTTTTTTCCTGTCAGTTATCCTGGCAAGTTATAGCCAATTTGTCATTTTGTTCCGTGGTCGGGTTATTTTCCTTGAAGGACATCATTATCACATCAAAAAAAAGAGAAAAAAATTCCCAACCATTCTTCCGATCCCGTCTTCGGCGTTCATTTTCTATAGAAATTATCGTTGCCCGGGTGTAAAATTCATCGATGCCCAGGTGTAAGCACCGGCGCCCGGTCAGTACGATTGAACCCGGTGAGTAAAGCCTGGGGTCGCGGTTCGATGACGGTGGAGGCACACTACTTGCTTTTCTGTTACATCGGTTGACCATTCCAAGTGCAAGCTATATGAAAATGAGAAGCTTCGTTGGGGATAAAACCTGGGTTAATGTGTGTTCGGGGCGAACTCGTTTGAAAAGTGAGGAATAGTGAGGCAGGTTTTAATTGTAAATAGGGTACATAGTGATTTCAGGTGGGGGAATTTCCATTTAGTCAGTCGGTAGAGCGACGGAGCAGTAAGCAGAGCGGGTCGCGGGTTTAACCCCTTGTGGAGGCACTAAATTCGCTTTCCTGTTATATATATCATGAAAATATTGTTGTATCGTCTGCCCTTTTACGTTGTTAGTAGCAAAGAAATATGGCAGTAGAATACTGATGCCATTATTAAGTGCACGATCATTTGGAATCCAACAATGCAAAGTAAAGACAATGAAATTCACATCAGGACAAACAATAAACAATTCTGTCACAGTGTTCGAAAGTAAAGGTGGTCCGATGGCCAGAGGCTATAGAAAACCTGGTCGGTCTATGTAAAATTTCTTAGTGTTGGCCACAATGGCTATGAAAAGTTTGAGTCCTGACATAAATTACAATTCATGTAAACAACATTCCAATATTTTCTGACAAATGATGATATGAAATCAGAGCTTAAAATAGAGGTTTTTTAACCCATAATAGCGTGTTATTACTGGATGATGCAAGCGTTTGCGTGACAGTAATGCTACTTTTCAACAATATGTTTACAAAATGGGTCTATGGAAAAATGACTTGGGCTATGGGATTTCAATTTTCTGTAGACATACTGTCTAAGGAATTTTCATATATACTTTCATGTATAGATGTTTAGATGTAATACATAGTTTATGTTACGATGTGTTTACATGTTTAGATTTAGATTTTTTAAAAAGGGGGGTATAATCACCTATTATATTTTGGCCTAGTTTGTAGCATTTTTTGTGTGTCATTCTTTTAAATTAACCCCCACCCCCCTAAAAAAAAGTCTAAAATCTGAAAATGTGGTAGTATATATATGTTACGGTGAGTGATTACTGTCATAGCTGCGCTCTTCTAAGGCTTTGCCTTCATTCAAATTACATTATCGCATAGGTTGGAACACTCGACACTCGAGCAAGATTGTTTAGCGCTGCAAATGAAGCTCTATTGTGCATGTTCTGGCATTCTGTATCACCGATACGCTTCGTTTGACATGGCGTATTAGAAGCAAGCGTCTGAAGGACCGTTAGTGTAAAGTTCTAATTTTCATCCGGAAAAGAGGAAAATATCCGGTAAATGTTAATTGCGTTTGGGAAATCAAACAAATAAAATTCTTTTAGAAACAAGAGATCCCAGAGGGATCTTGGCGCCCACCATTGAATGATCTTTATAGGTTCCATGTCAGATTGATCTTTTCTCTACTTTTCCCTTCCTCTAAGTCTTACTAATCTGTGTAAATTCAGAAACAGCCCTCTAGTACTTTTCAAACAAGGGGAACCTATATATAAAATTTAAGATTTAGCGATAATGGCTGTCTGTTGTTTTCGAATTGGTCCCAGAATGCAACACCAGGGACCAAGGGGAACCTACATATGAAATTTGAGAAAGATCCCTTCAGTACCTTCTGTAAAATAGCGATAACAAACTTCAATTGTCAAAATACAAGATGGCTGCCTGTTGGGCAGGTTGTTTTCTGACTGGTCTCAAAATCCAATATGCATAACTAGGCACAGAGGGCAACCTACAAATGAAATTTCAGAAAGATCCCTTCAGCAATTTCTCAGAAATAGCGATAACAAACTTCAATTGTCAAAATCCAAGATGGCTGCCTGTCGGCCATGTTGTTTTCCTATTGGTCGCAAGATGCAATATGCGGAATTACAGACCAAGGGGAACTTACAAAAATGTTTGAGAAAGATCCCTTCAATACTTTCTGAAAAATAGTGATAACAAACTTCAATTGTCAAAATCCAAGATGGCTGCCTTTCGGCCATGTTGTTTTCCGATTGGTCTCAAAATGCAATATGCATAACTAGGCACCGAGGGGAACCTACATATGAAATTTGAGAAAGATCCCTTCAGCACATTCTTAGAAATAGCGATAACAAACTTCAATTGTCAAAATCTAAGATGGCTGCCTGTCGGCCATGTTGTTTTCTGATAGGTCTCAAAATGTAATATGCATAACTAGGCACCAAGGGGAACCTATATATGAAATTTGAGAAAGATCCCTTCAGTACTTTCTGAGAAATAGCGATAACAAACTTCAATTGTCAAAATCCAAGATGGCTGCCTGTCGGCCATGTTGTTTTCCGATAGGTCTCAAAATGCAATATGCATAACTAGGCACCAAGGGAAACCTACATATGAAATTTGAGAAAGATCCCTTCAGTACTTTCTCAGAAATAGCGATAACAAACTTCAATTGTCAAAATCCAAGATGGCTGCCTGTCGGCCATGTTGTTTTCTGATTGGTCTCAAAATGCAATATGCATCACTAGGCACCAAGGGGAACCCACATATGAAATTTGAGAAAGATCCCTTCAGTAGTTTCTGAGGATTAGCGATAACAAGAATTGTTTACGGACGGACGGACGGACGGACGGACGGACGGACGGACGACGGACCACGGACGCAGGGCGATTTGAATAGCCCACCATCTGATGATGGTGGGCTAAAAAAGAAAGCACCAGTAACATAGATTACAATATAATTTATGAAAGAAAATGGTAAAGATTTAACAAAAAAATTCATCAATGTCAGATTCCAAAATAACTGCTCTAATTTGGTAATTTGAGCCATACTTGAAGCAAAAGTTTTGGGGTACCAGCAAAGTAAACAGCCATAGTGTGAAAAGTAATATGGTGAGGTGTAATTATTTTTTTTTTTTCTTAAAGCATACATATGAAATTTTTAATTAAGCAAAAAAAGGGGGTCATTTTTCTGTTCATTTTTTCAGGAAAAAAATAAACGTGTATTTTTTAAAATAAATTTTTCACTAAAAATAACAGGTTTTTCGTATAAAAATAGCCATATTTTGTTAACCACCCAAAGAATCTTCTCTTTTTTTGATAATTATGAATGATATTGCTCATACTGATGATATAAATAGGATATAAACTTCTTTTTATGCTTGAGGTGAATATTATCGGGGAAAGATAAAATCTACCAAAATCCTTAAAAATATGGTTCAGCTATTAATTAATACGTATCTTTATGTGGCCCTGGTGGTAAAACGAACGTGGTGACATATGTTTTTTATGTGCTTTTTGTGATAAGAGCATAATTAACATTGAAATAAAAATAAAATTAAGAAGATCTATCAGAGGAAACCCGAAGGGTCGGTCTACCTTAAAGCAAACACAAAAGAAAAGACGACCTTGACCTTGGGAGGAAAATACTGACCTTTAAACTTACATCCAATATGTTACTTTACCTCTGGATAGCATAGAAATTGTTTCTTTTTCGTTTAGTTTTGCATTGGCTAACAAGTATTTCAATTACAGTGTGATAGCTCCTATATAATTACCTGATCCACTTCAAGGGACTGGAGTTCATGTATTGTATCAATGATTTCACCTGGACGAAAAAAAAAAAAATAAATGGAACTGTTAGCTACAAGTTAAATGTGCCCATGATGCTCAGTATAATATTACTAAAATAAAGACAATGAGAGTGTGAAACTATATAAAGTGTGACAATGTGTAGTAATTTTCATCAAATTTAATTAAAAATTTGCATGTGGATTATTCTGGATATTAGGTAGATAAGACTGGAGAAGAGTAGACTGCTGTGTCAAAGGGGCATTCTGTAAACACATTTATTTTGGCACACTAAAAATTTAGTGCATAACCAAATTTTAACAAATCCGCTCAATGATGAATTGGAGCACTCACAATAGTGACTGTAGAAATCAATATACAGAAACTCTAATTAGCAAAAATAAATAAAAAAAATAAGATAATAATTTAATAAATTAGCGAAATGATTTAAACATGAAAATCACCAAAATAAGATTACCACTAGAATATGTACATTTGCAGTAACTCACATCAAAATATCCAGATAAGCACTGGAAACTCTAATAAAAGCTTAAGGAGTTATGTATGTGTACCTGTGGCCTCGTCCATCACCTTGATGTGATCTGTGTACCCTGTGGCAGCCATGTATTTTGTAAGATGTTTACCGGCTCTATGACACAATGCCAGTAAACGACATTGTAAGGGGAACGACTCTTCAGACAGGACACTGGGTAATTCTGTATTCTTCTGCTGAATTTCAAAATATGTTTTATTAATATATTGATGGAATCTTGTCTTTTTAAGTTACAATTGTATGTTCTTAAAAGTGAATGTTGTATGACATGGTGTAAACATCAAAACCGTTTTGAGCAAACATGAAAATTAAAGAAGCCAATTATTCAATTTCATTTTCAATAAAATGTTTTCGTTATTATTTTCCAGAAATACATAAATACAGTGGTAGATCATTAATAACCCGGAGATATAACTTACTATGACTGATGTGAAGTTGATACTTGAGACAGCTTCTGACAGTTCCGACAGCCACGATGATGGCTGACTGACACTATCCACCTCGGAACCGCCTTCCTTTAGTATACCTCGGACGGGTACCTCTAATATACCCTACAAACAAATTAATTCAAACTCAATCAACATTGACTTTACACGTACCCGACTTTAGCTTTTACTCCAAAACTGCCTCAGAGCAATGAAGAGGTCAGATAAGTTTTGTTATACATGCCAGCAAACTAGCTCCAGCATTCAGTTGGAACTGAGTCTATGCCCCCCTCCCCCCTTTTCCTCAAAATAAATAACTGTGACATATTTAAAATGCTTTAAAAAAAAAACAACAAAAAAACTGCCATAACCATTTCCCAGCTAAGATCATCACCTCTCTGTTCCATACCTTAAAGGATTTCATGTGTTTGTGTAGGGTACGATGTGTCTTCTCTGTCGTCTGTTTCAGTGCCCAGTAGTTCATATCTGTCCAGCGGGCAATCTTCACAAAACCCTGTATAACACATCAAATATCAAATCTCTGTAAAATTCTTTCAGCATAGTGTCGGCCACTTCCCTTGGTTCCCCTCTGTACAATATTGATAAACTGACCCCTCCCCTTAACTTCCCCTATGCACAATATTGATAAACTGACCCCTCCCCATGACTTCCCCTCTATACAATATTGATAAACTGAACCCTCCCCTTAACTTCCCCTATGCACAATATTGATAAACTGACCCCTCCCCATGACTTCCCCTCTATACAATATTGATAAACTGACCCCTCCCCATGACTTCCCCTCTATACAATATTGATAAACTGACCCCTCCCCATGACTTCCACTCTGTACAATATTGATAAACTGACCCCTCCCCATGACTTCCACTCTGTACAATATTGATAAACTGACCCCTCCCCTTGACTTCCCCTCTATACAATATTGATAAACTGACCCCTCCCCATGACTTCCCCTCTATACAATATTGATAAACTGAACCCTCCCCTTGACTTCCACTCTATACAATATTGATAAACTGACCCCTCCCCATGACTTCCCCTTTATACAATATTGATAAACTGACCCCTCCCCATGACTTCCCCTCTATACAATATTGATAAACTGACCCCTCCCCATGACTTCCCCTCTATACAATATTGATAAACTGACCCCTCCCCATGACTTCCCCTCTGTACAATATTGATAAACTGACCCCTCCCCTTGACTTCCTCTCTGTACAATATTAATAAACTGACCCCTCCCCTTGACTTCCCCTCTATACAATATTAATAAACTGACCCCTCCCCTTGACTTCCCCTCTGTACAATATTGATAAACTGAACCCTCCCCTTGACTTCCCCTCTGTACAATATTGATAAACTGACCCCTCCCCTTGACTTCCTCTCTGTACAATACTGGTAAATCAATAACTCACCTTGAGTTCCTTCAGTATGGGAGACATCAGTTTATCAAGTTCCTTCTGTACAACGTCAGTAAACTGGTCGTAGAACTGATGAAGATTCCATAGGAAAGACAACAGTGTAGCTACAACACAGAAAAGACAGCTGTCATTTCTCACTCAATTCTACCCACCAACTTATAGTTGTAACCTTTACTAGTGTATAAATCACATTTTTCATTGTTTTAAACTGTTAGTGAAACAAGTATCCTACTACTCCAAACTTTGAAAGAAATTGAGAACAAGCAGAAATACAGCAAAACTTCACAAAATTGGGTTATAATTAATTTTCCATTTTGACTTCACAGCCAATTGATGCCTGACATTCATAGCTTTGATACAAGGCATCAACATTAATTCATTTATAAAGTATCAAATTAAATGTCAAACTCTTCAGAAATTCTGAACCAAATTGTGTACAGAAAGGTGAAGGACATCACTATATGTCTCCTCCCACTTCAAAAATCTACATGTGTAGCGGTACCTGCGATAAGTCCTTCAGGTTTAACTATTGAGAATTGATAACCAAAGTAGAAGGAGACATCAAATTCAGAATGAGAAAATAGTATCTCTTGTATAGAATGTGTGATACTAGATTTTTATACATATGAATGCTGGGATACCGACCTTGTTTGGGGGACGTCTCCATGACAACCAGCTGACAGTGGAAAGCCTTGAGCATGCCCAGTCTGACACTATAGTCTCCTAGGGTGGCAGTCTCCATGAACTGTTTGAGAGACTTCAGAATCTCTTCCTGGTTACTATCTCCCCCATCACTGATGGGACCATTATCCTTCTCAGGAATCTGAAGAAAATTGACATTCCAAAATCAAAACACTGCACCATCGAAGAGGCAAAGTAGGTCATAAGTAGCCAGCTTTAATTAATTGAGTTATATGTTAAAAACCATTGATGTCAAACGTTTGTAATACCTGTGATCTGTGTTGTAAGAAGGCTTGAATTAACTGGTACAGATGGAACCACCAGCGACTTGTGTGACACTTGTGTTTCTTCCTGATGGACTCGAGGCATTGACTCCAACAGCTATTGTTAAAACGGAAAAAAACATCCACATTAAAAAAATTCCAAGATCTAGATTTTTTTGTGTAATATGTATGCTCCTGCTTCTAGCTGGACTGATGTAAATGGAGTATACAGTTAGACACAAAATTTAGCGAAATAGTTGATATCAACAGATATGGTCATTTAAGGATAGCAACATTGTGCAACATGCATGGAAACTGATTGGTAGTACTTTATGACAACTTTATGTACAACCTACCCGAGCTCTGGTCTCTAAAAATATTGCTGAAATGAATCACACATCCTACCTGAGTTCTAGTTTCCTCCACTGCATGATCAGTAGTGATACGTCTGCCAGTTGTGTCACCATGGAAACGTGTCGGGCAGCATTACTCTCCCACTCCTGTCATAATAATTACAATATATTTTATAATTATTGTGATGTTGCCAGAAAACATGTTCTTTTTTAATCAAACATACCTTTGGTGCAATAATGTCCTCATGTTCTCAAACCTCACACTTATTTGACATTTTCATTAGTATCCATAATACACTCGATTCATTAAATTTGTAAGTTGATATCATTGTATACTAACTAAGGTGTAACTTACCTGAGCCTTCTCCAACAATAGTTCAAGGCCGGTGAGGAACTTCATTATGGGACAGGTCACCGGGAAGTTTAAGATCCTTTCTGTTATTTTCATTAACTGAAAACAAAAGGATTTTAATTAAATGTCAAGTAAGATTATTGTCTAATATAAAATTATGTAATATTCTAGTTATTATCGTTTGCTGTAAAATTGTATGAAAACCTCTGAAGGGTGAGATAAATATTCATAGGGGTATAAATCATGGGTGTGATTTCTTCAAAATTTTATGGAAAACTATTCACTGAAACTTTTCGTTTTTCCTCAATTTTTGTTTTCAACTTAAGCAATACAATGAAGGGATTTTCCACAATGAGTTTATAACAAATGAATTATAAATTCTAAATCACTTTTCAATAAAACTAGAATATTAACTAGATGTGTCAGAGCTACGTGAATGCCACTACTGGTAACAAATTGGAGAAGTTTGGATCTTTCAGATATCATTGTCTTTGTTCACAGATGACTTTCCGTGGGTTTATCTTACTCTTGTGACATCATAGTACATTTTCTATTCTTCATATTTTTTCCTTTCAAGTATGTTAAAAGATTTTTTGCTTCTAAACCCTTATTCTCAGTTTGAAAGAACCTGTTACACTGGTCCTTAAAAGGTCAGGGGCCCCGATAGCTCAGTCGATTAAAACATCAGCCACATACGTATACTCTCAGGTGAAGACCTGAGATGTGTGGTTCGACCCTACCTACCTGTGTCTGTTTGTAATTCTTGGAAAGCTGAGAAACAGGTCCTGTATGTTGTTAAGTGAGGTAGTCACCAACTACTACAAGGAGACCCTGCATCAAAATGACCCTGGTTGTTCACAGGGCGATAAACCACATTAAATGAAAATACCCTTAAAAGTCCGAGTGTCACTAGTCATAGCTCTCACCTGTCGGAGTGTAGGATGGTCAGGCCATTCTGAAAGTAGTTCCTGGACACGGGCGGTCAGTCGGTCCAGGACCGGCCGACACTGGACAACCTCAGCTACATTTGGGTCATGATAGATGTCAAATGTTGGATTCCCTTTCACAGGTTCAAGGTCATCTCCTGATGACACTGCTGGAGTTATCTGCTCCTGAATCAATCGATTCGCTAACAGATGTCCACCAATGATTTGCGGGTCAACTTCATTAGCTGCAAAAACGATATATCATTACTTACAGTTGTTATCAATTTAATAGCTACAATAACCATACAAAAGGTCGAAATGCTTCACTTCTATAGAAAATCTACACAGAAAACTGTTTTTTTTAATATTTACAATTTTCTCTTATAAATTTTAACATTAGCTGCTTCGATCATTTCATAGCTGCTGCAAACCATTTATTACTCCCCTACTGATAAAACCGGGGACTATAGGTGTCCGTCCGTTCGTCTATCTGTCTGTCTGTCCTTCCACACAGTTTTCCACACTTTTTTCAGCCATGCTTCGAGGTATATTGGTGAAAATTGGTATGTAACTTCATAATGAGTAGCTACAGATCAAGTTCCAGTTAGAGGATTTTTGGGTCAAGGTCAAAGTCACTGTTACTATTTTTAGCAGGAAGCCAGTAGGGGACATGTGTTGCTTTAGCAATACTCAGTACCCAGCATGCTTGTTTATCCTGTACTTAGACCAGGGGGACAACAAATAAACTTTAAATTTAAAGAAGGGTGTGGAATTTTGCAGCATAATGTAAAAAAATTTGCTAGCCTTTTACTAAACTGTACTTGATACGGATGGACTAATTGATATAAGTGATATTGTCAGAAAACTTCTATAAAGATTATTTCAAAGCGATAACTTACACAGGACATCGTAGGTTAGAGACGCTATCACGCTCCCGAATATAGTAGGTAGACAGGGAGGGCGCTACCAGGTCATCAGTGTCCACCTGAGGGGCTGGTAACCGTGGTAACCATCTAGCCCGACAAAAACAGGTAAACACCTGATGATGGGTCTCGTACACATGGAACATCTCCTCCTCCGTGATCATGTCCGGAGTTGTCTCCTCCTTATCAGCTCCTATCTTGTCCTGTGTCTCCATCTCCACAGACTCGTCCAGCGTGTCTGTACCGGTGATGTCCACGAATTCCTACACAACAGATCATCAGTATCTTCCATTAACCAGTAGGTTTAAACTGTCAAGGTGCATACAGATCCAATCAAACCAAATTTAAGCCTTTTTCAGACAAATTCAATTTCCCAAGGAACTTTTCATACAGAATAAGACATATTTACAAATTTTGCAATACCTGATGCTTCACAGATTTGCAGAGCTGATTTGCTCATCTTTTTTTAAAATCTTGAGGATTTAAGCTACAAAGAGCCTTTGAACTGTAACTTGAATTTGTGTAAAATTTATATAAAACGAGTCTAATCTGAATTGAAAATACATTTTCCCAAATTCATGTCTTTATGTAATAACAAAGAGGAAACAACAAATTGAGTATTCAAGAACACTTAAAAGCTATGAGCCATGATTCCAAGCTTTTCAAGGCCAAAATTAAATTCAATGCATTTCAAGGCCACACAGAAAATTTCAATGACTTTCAAGACATGGTATGCACCCCGACTGTAAATTGTTCAATTTTTAACCTTATTTTTGTAAACATTAATTTTGCCTAGCATAACTAGTACTAATGAGTTAGTTTATTTATAGATACTAACTAATTAAACACTTACATTAACAAAAGTTGGGAAGCTGCTCCTGAATTCCTCTTCCTCAATCACATCAATGTGTCTGTCATCTCCGTGGACTTTGGACTTATACCGATAAAGACTTTCTTCCTCCTTCTCTCGCTCTCTCTTTGCCTCCTCCTGTCTCTGCCATGTTGTTACGAATTGATGGAATAACATGGACAAGGTGAAGGTCATGTCGGAGGTCAACTCCTTCCGAATCAGACTGTCAGACTTCACAAGGTCAAGGCTGGCATGTAGTAACCTGAAAATGATTGGGTAAAGACAAGGTTAAAGTATCTCAGCAGCAGATATATCCAAGGTCAAGGTCAGCGAGTGGTAACCAAGCGACAGAACTCCAAGAGTCAAAAAGTACATCGAGTTTAGTTTGATTTTTTACTTGTTAATTGCTCTATAAACAGTCCAAGTAATTTTGTAAACAATCTTTATGTAGTAGCTGGTGGCTACCTCATTGGACATCATACAGGCGGATGGTCCGATACTATTCAGAACAGTTGGGGCAAAGTGTATCGCTGAAGGTCACAACCACAGCATAAAAAGCGGGTCCATAATCTGTGCCCTTGAGAAACACAAACTTCACAGCTGTTTATGGCAGTTTATTTTTCCCAAGAACCATCCATCTTGGATCTTCACCAGATGATGAATTGGTTTCATGCTGCATTGACTGAGACATCACAGCCCTTTTCTTGTTAAAAGTAAGAGCATCAAGAAAGGTAAACAAATTTGAGGAGATCCCACATCATCACAAAATGTTCCTTGTTTACCAAGGTAGTCTTACCTTGAAATAAGTTGTTTCTCCTGCTGGTATCTAGTATCCTGTGTATCCTGTCGCTGGATCACAGTCAGAAGGAGGCTTGATGTAAGGTCAGAGATTAAAGACTTCACAAGATCAAGATTACTAGGAAAAGCTTCAGATATTGTTGGGAACTTGGACATCATCAGCAATTTCTCTTCCAGTTTCTCCTGGGACTACAAAACAAAGCATACCTCATCAACGCTTGGTGCCAACTTGTAGTTGTCTCATATATAGTTGTAAGTTGTCGGTCTTTGTTTTATAACGTCATTGTTGTTATGACCTCATGCTAACTATGACATCATATAAGTCTTCAAAAAATTAAAAGTCTAAAGAGCTCCCATGATGGAGCGAAAGCACTAATTTGTGTCTGTGTTGGTTCTTACTATTTTCAATACATATATAATCATATTCAAATTTTCACTAGCTCCAGTTTCTGAGACAGAGTAACTAAATGCCTCTGTTTCAGAGATCAATTAAAATGTGACAAATAAGTCACTTTTTTTCAACCTGAATATCATTTGAGTTTTTTTCAAGTTTGCCAATTTTAATAAATCATGTGTTATTCCATATGTTATAATTATTTTACCTGTTGACCAATCAGCTCTTGCCTAATTTGTCGCTGCTGAGCACATCCTGCCACTAGACGGAGGCCATGTCTGACCTGCATGACGGTGAGACTAAATGGGGTCACTAAGTCGCGATACTCTGGATACCGAGTATCGAGATTGTCGAGGAAGGAACCCTGCGTCTTTTGCCACATCTTCTCCTCGGCGAACTTGTTACCCGTTGTCATGGCAACTGATGAAAGTCTGTCCAGAAGTTGGAGAATGTGATCCTCACTGCCGACACTTGATAAATAGTCCTTGACATCACTTACAAGAAATTTAAACTGAAACAACAATATTACCATTACATTTAAGACATATTTTTCAGTATCTTAAAGAAAGTAAAATGACAGATTCAGAAGATAACAATAAAATTTTCAATATTTTCATGCCTCATCAGCATGTGTCATCCCTATTTGTGCAAGATAAATCAGAATTCTAACCCAAAACTCCCAAGTAAGAAAAGTCACTTAAGGGTGTCAGAAATCATTATACATATCAACTATGACATCACATTGAAGGTATACACAATAGCAACATCTTAAATAAATAGTCATTTTATGGGCTGTATCCAATCAGATCCTACATCATAAGATACAAAGCTACTGATCAGCTCTCTCATGGTCTCAAGATGTAGCCAATTTCCTACATTGATTAACAGGAAGACAACCAGATAGTTTCTGATTAGCTTCTACCTTGGCCACAAGATGTAGCAAATTTCATACAATATTCCATAGGAAGCCAGTCATTAAACTCAACATCGTGAGGTAATTATAAAGCCTACCAAGTTTCTAAGAAATTGGTCAAAAAATGTTGGAGATTGCCAGATAATTTTACGCTGGATGGACAGGTGACAACATACCATAATACTTCCGTCAAGTTTTGACGGGCATATAAAAATGCACAGAATCGCAACGAAGTTTAAAGGGAAAGATGGAATTTTCTCTTTTTCTGGAACTGCGCTTTTGAAGGTAAATAAAATTTACCATTTTCTCCCACAAATATAAGAATCTTTATAAACACAGACATATGCAAATCTAGATCAACCTTATAAATGTAATCCTACCATGACAAATCAGAGAGCTCACCTTGGAGGGTTTTGGTCTGTAGGCCTGCTGTAGTTCAAGTAGGGAGACCTTTTCCTGGAGATATTTTGTCATGGCAACCAAGTGAGGTATGCGAGGATGTAACAAGTGGTCAGGGAGACTGGAGAGTGGCTGACCAGTGGTCAAAAGATGATGCTGATCGTACACACTCAGCTCGGCCTGTGTGTCCATCAACTGTAAAGAAAATAAATGTCATAGTCTGGTTTATACAAGTATTGTCAACTTAATAGACCTTAACCAAAATTGACAAAGTTTTCTGGCATGTATGACCAGAAACTTCACTTCAGCACATTATACAGTACAAGAACTATTAACTCTTTCAGTACCCTTGTCGACTATAGTCAACATGAAAATTTGCTCCCTGACATAATTTCAAGCTCCCTCTTCCCCAATGTTGACTATAGTCGACATGCTAAGCTGATGTTGTTTAAGTGTTGATGTGATGAAAACAGCACCCAACAAATACAATTATCCAATGTAATGCCATATCAAAGGTTTTTAAGACTTTGAAAACGAACGTTTTGTTTGATAAATTTGTCTTCATTTCGTTCAGGTTACGTCTTTTTCCTTTCAAGTAATAGGTGATATTATTCTCATTAAGTTGTTAATGTAAACAATATGGCGGTTTGCTACATATTCATTTTAGATATCAGTGTCTAGGACATTTCATAATGTTCAATGAGTCTTCTAGATCTAATTTAGTTAACTTTTTGTCAATGTATAAAAATAATACAAACCTTTGTTTCTATATGAAAAAACAACACACCAAAAATGCACACATAGTCTACCATTTTGTTTAAATTTCTGGAGGCGAGTCTAATAATACTTCCGGTACGAAATCCGGAAGAAACACAAAGTACAGAAAAAGTTATAACTTTTATCATGTCTCTTACCTCTTGTCTGGCGTATTTGAGTTTTATTGCTGTTTTCTCCACAGGGTCCACGCTAATAGTCGGCACCAGCAGCGCCCTCTGGAGGAGGCCGAGGTGGAGCCAGGCTGTTCCTACATCCACTAAACTGGCCGAGTCAGCCGTAAATGCCTTCAACACACTACAGAAACACCTCTCTATCCGACACACCAAGTCAGGTAAACTCTCACTCAGACAACTTTGGCAGAGATCTAGTCTGTTTTTCAGCATCTCATCAATATTAACCTCACATCTGGCAGCCTGACCTCTGACCTCTGTCATCATGGCCTGGATTTCACTGAATTGTTCTTTGTAGATCTCAGACTTGTCAGGGGAGACAACTGTGGTGGCAGATTTCAGGAAGAAGACAAAAACCTCCCATAAATGCTGTTTTTCTAAAAATCTGAAGAAACAATCGATAATCACAAAATATGTTATGACGAGTGAGTTTAAGATGTCATCAACATTTAAGAGAATTCTACTTTCTAATTTTTTTTTTTTCAATTTGTTGAATACAGTGCATTCCGCTTAATCGGGTTGCCTATTTGCGGAGACTTTTTACCCGATTAACCGACTTACCCGATAAGCCGAAATGCTTGTCGCCATCTTGGATTTGGTCCGTAATGGTAGTCAGACTTGGGTCGATTTTGGATGAAAATATTTGCGTTATTATTGTTAATAAACGGTGTTTTTGTTTGTGCTTTTACTGATGTCAAATTGTCAGATTACTATTACTAATTGTATAAAAATGTGTGTATTAAAATAACAAAACCTTAATGATTTTCTTATTCGCGGCACAGTACAATCGTAGCACCTCAAATCGGGGGGTCATACATCCCTGTTTCATCCGTGTGTTCCTAATTTGACATACGATCTAAGGACTCGCCGACAATTACATCTAAAATCATTTATGTTTATCATAGAGACATTCTTATGTTCGCTTTGAAGTTAAAAATATTCCATATTATTTCCAATTACCAAAGCACAGAGATCGGAGAAACCGAGTTTATTTAGGTCGTTTCCTGTGGTATAAATTTATACGAACTTGACACTGGCAGTCACTGATAAAACAACACGAAATCCAATGTAATGTTTTTTATTAACCAGTTCTAATCCTAACCTGAATAGGAATTATGAGCTAACGTCGGGCGTCTGTCCTTTTACTGCTCGCTACTGATTTTTAACTCACCTGTGTATCGGTGTCGTCACATTTCCCCGTGGCGAACCCCTCACTTTGGATTCGCCACATACAGTAAGCGGTGATATCAATCGATCTGTAGCAATATCAGACCCAGGTAAAAACCTATTGTTTTGGTTTTTGCTTCGAAGATTTTACATCCCAGACGTAAAAGTTTAATTGTCTAGTCGCTTAATTATGCTTTTAAAACCCCATTACGTTTTGCCTGCTGCTGACTCTAAAAATAACATTTAATTTTACCCACAATTCTTAGTCGACTTCCTGTTGGGGAAGAACCACACGAGGCAGAATCAACAACAACACAGTTCTGAACATGACAAAACCCAGACATAACATTACCCTTTAAGGTAATATTTAACTGTTTTTTGACATTTGAACCATCAAAATTACACTATTTGTTGATAAATGTCTAAAACTTAAAGAAATACGCGATGACTTTCGTGAAAATCGGAGCACTTCTATTTTTTTGTCCCGATTGTTCTATTCGAATAACCGAAAAATACGACTTTTCCAACCCAATTAAACAAATTTTTTTAACATGATTTAAGAGAAAATGGTTTTGGTTTTTGAAATTTTACCCAATTAAACGAAATACCCGATTAAGCGTTACCCGATTAAGTGGAATGCACTGGCCTCCTTCTTTCCAACTAACGATTGACACAAAAATTATTCCAATGAACCCTAGATACTGTCAAAGACATCGTGTCAAATATAGGACAGGTTATCTGACAAGTTTTGTCTAGAAAATAAGATGTCACTAGCATACAGCCTGACGCTATCCCTGTGAAGTGAAAATATCAACCAGATAATGACTTTGTAGGGTACAGTGTGAGCACTTACCTTGGAGAGAGCTGTTGGCATGACAACAAGGAGGCATGTGACCAAAGATGCCTAGCAACAAGTGAGAGTCTCTGGGCCTGGGCCTGACACTGTCCTAAAGACACCTGTAGACACTGGAGGTCAGATGGGCTGGACCCCATGGACCTCTTGTCCTGGCTACCCCCACACAGAAATGTACACACAGCATAGGTAGGGGTGGCCATATGGAATGCATACGGACCCTGGTGGGAAAAGATATCAAATAGATTATGCATACAGTAGTTGGTGTTGAGGAGGTTTCATTGTGAGAATCAAAGTTTACAGAAACCTAAAACATTCTTACATAACTAGTGTTGATGATTAATAATTATTGATAATTGTTGGCTATTCAATTGATTCCAATTAATTGATTGTGCAACATCATCATCAAATTAATAAGTCGTAAGTTAGTCAAAATAGGTCTCTGCAATTATCCCCTACCCTATATATGGTTGGAAGTTCTAATTAGATTTCTATGTTACAGTTATAATTTTTGTTTGTAATTTTTGTTTACATCTGCCAGAAATGGTTAGATTTCTGGTATTAAAAGTTGAAAATATACATCTCACAATTTTATAGAATATCAGTGCCATTACATTCCCTAAAATAGGTGACCATGGTCATCCATCAGTGTACACTAGCTAGCAGCTTCACATCGGTCAATATCACAATCTTCAGGTTCATAAATATCTATATCAACCTCAGCCAAGGACAATAATTTTAAATATCCAGATACATTTAAGTCTGGATGTTAAATTACAGCTTCACCTTACAAGGTAGAATTTTATCTTAACCATTAACCTTAGGTGTTTACAAAATTTACAACGAATCAAGTCTGCAGGTATATGTTAAGGTACAGACATTATGATTTATCTGTTTAATGTGACATACATAGACACTGTCGTTATGGTGACTCATGGCTGTGTTTTGCTCTTCTTCTTCTTCTTCACTCCACTGAAGCCAGGAGTCAATATGTTTCACAGCTGTACAGTTCCAAGTTTTTCTGAACAGCTGTTTTTGCAGAATCATCCAACTCTGCTGTGGAAAGAAAAATCAAAATTGAAACAGATTTTTATTTTAAACAAAATATCAGAAAATACAAAAGATTCAGGAACTGCCATTAATGTTATTGCAATTCAAATTAACAAATATCTAAGGCTACTGTACAGAGTGACCTGTGACCTGTTGGTGGTCAGTGTGTCTGAGGTTGTTGTACAGAGTGATCTGTGACCTGTTGGTGGTCAGTGTGTCTGAGGTTGTTGTACTGAGTGACCTGTGACCTGTTGGTGGTCAGTGTGTCCGAGGTTGTTGTACTGAGTGACCTGTGACCTGTTGATGGTCAGTGTGTCCGAGGTTGTTGTACTGAGTGATCTGTGACCTATTGGTGGTCAGTGTGTCTGAGGCTGTTGTACTGAGTGACCTGTGACCTGTTGGTGGTCAGTGTGTCCGAGGTTGTTGTACTGAGTGACCTGTGACCTGTTGGTGGTCAGTGTGTCCGAGTTGTTGTACTGAGTGACCTGTGACTTTACCTGTTGGTGGTCAGTGTGTCCGAAGTTGTTGTACTGAGTGACCTGTGACTTTACCTGTTGGTGGTCAGTGTGTCCGAGGTTGATGTACTGAGTGACCTTTGACTTTACCTGTTGGTGGTCAGTGTGTCTGAGGTTGTTGTACTGAGTGACCTGTGACCTGTTGGTGGTCAGTGTGTCCGAGGTTGTTGTACTGAGTGACCTGTGACTTTACCTGTTGGTGGTCAGTGTGTCCGAGGTTGTTGTACTCAGTGACCTGTGACTTGTTGGTGGTCAGTGTGTGTGAAGTTGTTGTACTGAGTGACCTGTGACTTTACCTGTTGGTGGTCAGTGTGTCCGAGGTTGTTGTACTGAGTGACCTGTGACTTTACCTGTTGGTGGTAAGTGTGTCCGAAGTTGTTGTACTGAGTAACCTGTGACTTTACCTGTTGGTGGTCAGTGTGTCCGAGGTTGTTGTACTGAGTAACCTGTGACTTTACCTGTTGGTGGTAAGTGTGTCCGAAGTTGTTGTACTGAGTAACCTGTGACTTTACCTGTTGGTGGTCAGTGTGTCCGAGGTTGTTGTACTGAGTAACCTGTGACTTTACCTGTTGGTGGTCAGTGTGTCTGAGGTTGTTGTACTGAGTGACCTGTGACTTTACCTGTTGGTGGTCAGTGTGTCCGAGGTTGTTGTACTGAGTGACCTGTGACTTTACCTGTTGGTGGTCAGTGTGTCCGAGGTTGATGTACTGAGTGACCTGTGACTTTACCTGTTGGTGGTCAGTGTGACTGAGGTTGTTGTACTGAGTGACCTGTGACTTTACCTGTTGGTGGTCAGTGTGTCCGAGGTTCTGGTACTGAGTGACTTGTTCTGGGGACACTGGGGTGAAGGTCAAACAGAAGTCAGTTAAGCTCAGGCATCCATCAGGAATGTTGCGAGCATAGAGTTGCGGAACTGATGCTGCCTCAGCAATAAGGGAAACATACTCAAAAAGAGGCCACAAACACACATGTTGCCATGGTGACCTGGTAGCTATAGCAATGCTCTCTGTCTGTGATTGGATAATGTCAGTAGTCAAATCATCATCAGTCTTTTTATCTAAGCCAAACTTTTTCAGAATCTCTTGAATCTGTTTCACCTTCGTGTGGTACTCATCTGCAAGGACCAAAACATTTAATATTTCAGTTGCATATGACTCATAATTAATGATTTCCAAGGAAAATTACATTATTTTCTTATATGTAGATTTCAAAAGTATGGCTCAACTGAATTATGCACACACCACAAATAGAAGTTACCTCTATGGCATCTGGGCAAGTTCAAGAACCAGCTGGCTCTAGCCAAGAGCAAGCATTTTAAGAATTCATTAAGTAGGATATATGTAATATTTAACAACATTATAAACATGAAAATACATCAATACTGTAACCATCAGTAAAACTCACCATCATTACATTGGGAGTCTCGGTGTAGACCAGCCATAGCCTTCTGTAACATCATCATGGTCTGGCCTTCATCACACAATAGAAGTTTCACTTTCTTACGAGTTACTATGGCTACACTCTCAACTTCCAGGTCAACTGTTCTACAAAGGTCACCTAGGGTCAAGGTCTTTACTGCCTCCTGCTGTGTTCTGAATGGAGCTGGATGACCGACGGATTTCCAGAAGTGGACAAATTGTTTGTCGTTGTGATCAAATGATGGATGTAGATGGTTGACCACTGAATGTATGTGGTGAGGCAAACTGTAGGTGAAGGATGAAACGATGAGAATTTTAATGTCTTAAAAAATTTTTATTTTCATATATAAATTGCTGTACGATACATTTATAAACTTCTATCAATTAGCTAGAGTACTGAAGGACAAGCATGGACTCACTGTAAACCATACAATATAAATCTCTTTATAACTGACAGAAATTTTTTTTTTTTTTTTTTTAAACAGTGACCTTGACATAGATTTTAAAGACCTGTCAATCACTACAGCACATTTAGATATAAAAGTTTGTCATCAAGTGAAATTTCTGGACTTAAACTCCATGATTCTGAGAATAATTCCAGCAAAGAAAGTGTGGAGGATTAATAAAATAGTTATAGGAGAAGCTATATGTTGCTACCTGTCTTTGAGTAGGAGCCATGTCCTCTTGTAGAACATGTGCCAGTGTAAGGCCATGTAGTGGTACTCCATTTCTTCTCCTGTGATAGAACCTTCACATGCATCCAAGAGTCTACACCTCCACTTCACTGCATCTAGTACCTACAACAGTCAAGGTCAGAGTACCTACAACAGTCAAGGTCAGAGTACCTACAACAGTCAAGGTTGGGGTCAGAGTACCTACAACAGTCAAGGTCAGAGTAACCACAACAGTTAAGGTCAAGGTCAGAGTAGCTACAACAGTCAAGGTCAAGGTTAGAGTAGCTACAACAGTCAAGGTCAGAGTAGCTACAACAGTCAAGGTCAGAGTAGCTACAACAGTCAAGGTCAGAGTAGCTACAGCAGTTAAGGTCAAGGTCAGAGTAGCTACAACAGTCAAGGTCAAGGTTAGAGTACCTACAACAGTCAAGGTCAAAGTCAGAGTACCTACAACAGTCAAGGTCAAAGTCAGAGTACCTACAGCAGTCGAGGTCAGAGTACTCACACTAGTCAAGGTCAGAGTACCCAGAACAGTCAAGGTCAGAGTACCTACAATCGTCAAGGTCAGAGTATCTACAACAGTCAAGGTCTAGGTCAGAGTATCTACAACAGTCAAGGTCAGAGTACCAAAAACAGTCCAGGTCAGAGTACCAAAAACAGTCAAGGTCAGAGTACCTACAATAGTCAAAGTCAGAGTACCTACAACAGTCAAGGTCAAGGTCAGGGTACCCAAAACAGTCAAGGTCAGAGATCCAATACCACAACATCACCACATCAAGTATCTAGCTATAAGAGCCAAGGTCAAGGTCAGAGAACCTACAACAGTCAAGGTCACAGAAACTATCTGTAACAGTCAAGGTTATCATCTACTACATCAAATTCAATGACACCACCTTCATATATATTACATAATTATCTAAACAAATATATCTAATGAATTCATAAATAAATTTAAACAAAATACAGAATTATCACCTTCTTCTACAGAGTCATACAGAAATATATCATTGCTATTTACCTTGATAACATCTGTGTAATTTGTTAGCTGAAGGGAGGCAAGAGCTTTCAGTAGTTCTTCCTTCTGGGATAACAGTACATATATGTCACAAAGCTCGGTGTGGTCCCGTCTACCCAGGGCAGATTCTGTAATGAAATACATGCAAAGTGAGCAGGAGGTCACATAGATATACCCCCCCCCCCCCCCAAACCCCATCATCAACAAGCATGCTAGAGGCAATATCTGTTCCCTACAAATCCCCAAAAACCCTGAAACTCTAACTTGATCTAGAGCTACTCATACCAAAGTTTCATACCAACTTTCACCAACATACCTTGAAGCATGGCTGAGAAAAGTTCGAAAACTGATTGGATGGACTGACAGACAGATGGCGAACAGACGAATGGAGAGGAAACCTCTAGTCCCCCTGGTTTCACCGGTAGGGGACTAATAGAATCTTTCCCTACCTTGAGGGTGTGACAGAGAAATCTCAACCTGAGGGGGAGATTCTTGAATGTCCAACCCAAGGCTTGCCGAGGGTTTGGACATTTAAGAATCTCCCCCGAAGGTTGAGATTTCTTTGTTACACCCTCAAGGTAGGGACTGATTATTTTTCTCCCACCTCTTTTCTTTATGTGTTTTCCCATCGGCGATCTCCGTCTGTTTGTAAACAAGTACACATGTCAAAAAAACCGCGGGAAATATGCACACATTTCCATTCATCCATTTCACGTGGGGTGATGTCAATCACACGAGGTCGCTTTGAAATCGACTTTGTGTTGTCATTATGGCTGTGGAAATGGATGTTAAATGTTCCCCCACTGATTGTGGATCCATAAAACACCGATACAAGGAAATGCTGTTGTGCGATCTTTTTACTCGTGACAGTTGAACAATTTTGTCGCGATCGGTGCAGGTAGGTGTGCTCTCAGTTTCAGTTGTAGGCCTACAGTTGGGGGATTCATTTGTATTTGAAAGAATGGCAGACATTTTTTGTTTTTGGAAACTGTTCAGTTGTCTGTAGTTGTTTAGAGACTGGGGATTTTTGTATTATTGTGTACACAATTTGTTTGTTGACGTAGCAGACGACGTAATGTAAACAAAAAGAGTAGTTCCAGTAGTACTTCCGGTGAAGAAAGTGAGTGCGTACAATCTGTCACACCCTAGGGTATGACAGATTGCACGCGCTAAAAAAGACAGAGAAATCTTGTACACTCAAAACGGGAGACAAATCAGTGAAAGGTGGGAGAATAATCAATGTTTCCAGGGGTTCATGATATATCTTGTTCACAAGCTGTTTATCTTAAAAGTGATCAAGAGCTTCCAAAACCTGGACTGATAATCACTGAAATCTTATCAAGTGTAGAACCTGATGCTGTGGTGTTATGGTGTAGATATGGACTAAATCTATCCAGGAATTCACGAGATATCTTGTACAAAATCATTTTGTTTTAAGAGTCATCAAGTGCGACGTTTGACCTTTAACCTGGACCAAAATCTTATCAAATGTAGAACTTGATGGTGTGAATATATAAACTCAATCTGTCTTGGGGTTCATGACACAAGATTTTTATTTCAAAAGTGGTCAAGTTGGACCTTTGACCTTTAGCCTTGACCAATGACCACCAAACCCTAATTAACAGAATTATATCATGGTGTTTACATGACAAAGAATTGTCAAGAGGTTCAAGAGATATTGTGTACATAAGGTTTTCATGCACAGACACATAGAAATATGTAATGACTATACACCCCTCACCTTTTTACTAAGTTGGGAATTAATAGCCTCCATTACTTAACAGTAACAGTGTAGTACTTACTGTTGGTGTAAGCCCTCAATCTTTCCAGAAGAGCCTCATCTGAAGCTGAGTTCAGTCGAATGACAGCAGCCTGCATCATATGATACCTACAACACAATGTAATAACTGCTAAAAATAGTGTTCCACAAGGTCAAGGTCATTGTACGTAATAACAGACACAACTATTGTAAATGTGGTTAATTTCGCGATTTCGATATGTAAACTATACGTGTTGGGGTAATTTTCGCGATCGACCCACATTCGTTTGTAGTTCGAGATTACACAAATTGATATAAAATAATATACATGGGGGAAATTTTCGTGATCAAAATGACTCCGTGTAATTAGCGTAAATTTTCCCCTCGCGTAAATTTACATGTTTACAGTATGAAATCTTTCCAAACAAATGTCTAAATCAGCTCTATATGTCAAACTATCGACAAGGTCCACAGAGTGTGGATTGAATACCTTACTAAATACACTTGTAACAATTTTGAAGTTTCTTACCTGTTGAATTTGATGATGTAATTAGACGGTTGTTGACAGGTGAGGAAAAACTGCTGTACAGCCTGAGGATTCCATCTCACATCCACTGGACCAGCGACCAGTAAATCTGAAGCGAAACCCGAGACACTACAGTAACAGTTAATGACTGATTAGGAGTACAACATGGATTGTGAACCCGGGAGAAGGTTAACATTGGCTGAATTTGGTTAATATAATATAAGCAGCAATAAACTGTATAACATGTTATTAGCTTGTTTTCACTGGTGACTCTTATCTGGATGTACCGTATTCGACCTTATAAACACACCTGCATATAAAAGGAACCCCCCCCAACATTTTTTCAAGAAAAGAGGATGGGTGCACCAATTTATTTAAAAAGGATCTTTTCCTTACTGATCTGCCAATATAATCTTCAGCCTTTTAACCAAAGGCTCTAGATTGTTTTCACTTGAGTACATAAAGGTAGGTAAATGAAAAATAAAAGTTATATTTTCAACCCGGATTTCACATGGAAATTTTCCCCTGTACTTGGGTTTATTAAGCGCATCCCTTTTGTGATTTTGTTCATCGCAAAGTGCTCTCAATAGTTTAAATACAGAATTTTTTTTTATCAAGGTGAAGGACAAGAATATACCTAATGTAACATTAGAGATGAAAGCCATATGTTCATAGGAGAGGTCAAGGTGAAACAAGGAGAAACTAATATGTTTTACATTATATGAGAGGTCAAGGTGAAACTACATAGTACATACTATGCATTATAGGAGAGGTCAAGGTCATTGACATTCCAGACATGTTCTAGAAGATGAGAAGATGAGGAGAAGATAAGAAGATAAGGAGATGAGAAGATGAGGTCAAGGTCATACCAACATGTTAAAGGAAAGCTAGAGGTCAAACTGGATACTATAGAGCAAGGGTCAAGATCATGCCTAGTACTCCCCAGTAATAATGGCCACATATTGTATAATGTTATAGGAGAGTCCTATACCTGATATGTTACAGGAATGAAGATCATTTTGATCGTACTGGGGCAGCACCACATCCATCTCTCCAATCATCACAGGCTGAAGGCTCTCCACCAGACGTTCTGTGAAGACTTCAAGGGCAGATAACTCTTCCTTGTTTAATGTTAAACTGTCACCGTCAGGCCACATACGTTTGATTGTGGAGATCAGCCAATCAAAATGTAGCTGTCTATGGGATCGTGATGATAAATTCAAGAACAATATCCCAGCATGCCACAGTTCTTGCATTTTACATCTAAGTTCAGAAAACTCGCTGTAAAAAATGAAAGATAACATTCATACGGTATTAGGAGGAGAATGGAATTCCATCGTGATGGTAGTTAACTGAAAAAGATAAGGTTTATGATCATGCTATTAAAATATAGAAATATTAACAATTATGATTTTTAATGGTCATCATAACTTACAGTATTTATATAGCTCTACTGTCTGGTCAGTTAAATTTTCTGAATTGCATATAATATTTACTGTCTCAAATACCTATTTTTAGAATGCAGCTATAGGTGCTGCAGGTGAAGGTGGTCAGTTTTCTAAATTTGAGGATATGAACATCAATGGACATCGATAAAAGTACTGTTACCTTTTCTCCAGGAAGTGAATACACCTTTTCAGAATTCTCAGGAAGGTTTCCCCGTGTAGTTTAACATTTGAAAGTTGTTTATCTTCATGGAAATCTTTGGTGCTGGTAATCGCCATGGTAACCCCTGCTGTACCACTGGATGACAGGTTGCCAAGGTGACGACAGTGGTCCTCCCACAGCTGCCTGGCCATCTGTAACACATACCAGTCAAAGGCGTTACATGATCAGGATATGAAATCAGCACAGGTAACAAACATTATCACAAACAATTGTCCGGAAATGAAACTGAAACAAGCAACAAAGTATAATGGTGCATAACTTAATAAAGTCATACTAACCAGTCATGAACTGTCAATTTTTTTTTTTTTTTTTCATTGGTTTCCATATTTATCGTGCATTAATGCTGCAATAAGTACATGACTGGTAATAAGCCCACCCATATCTATTGTAATTTTAGTAGAAATGTCAGCAAATTGATTTTCATTTTCCTGTTGTAATAAGCTCACACAAAAATGATGTAAATCAGCCCCGGCCCTTTAGGTTGAATACAGAATAAACTTTTTATTATTATTATCATTAACTAATTTACCGTCCACTATTACGGCCTTTCAGTGGACGAGGGAATAAACAAAAATACAGGGGATAGCTAAAGCGGGGATTGTAATACATGTCCCTACTATCTCCTACTAAAAATAGTAACAATGACCTTGACCTTGACATATTATGATCCTTTATCATTGAAAGTGTGAAGTTTGATCAAAATCCCTCAGGGAATGAAGCTGCTAGAGTTCTGACAAGCTTTGGCATTATGTACAAGACGGGTAGAGAGGAAAACTATAGCCCCCCCCCTTGTTTCACTGGTAAAGGACTAATAAAATAATATATATTTTTGCTTCATTCACATTTCATAATGGATGTCGTCTGTAACCTAGAGTCCTCTAAGGTTGTGAAACTCTACAAGGAGGAAATACACAAAAGTGTCTAACTTTTGACAGAGCTGGAGAACTTGTCTGTTAGATATAGCAGTAAGTAAATAGCTTGATACAAAAGTTTCTTCAGTAAATCAATACATGAAATCAGTACAGTGTACATACACCTACCTTTCTCGTCACAAGACTTCTGATATTCTTGACATACACATCACATGATGCATGCATCAATGCCTTGACCAATGAAACGCCTCTATCTATCTGCTGTTGCGTCACCATGGCAGCATGGATTAGATCGAGTATGACAGGCCGTTCCCCAAGCGAGATATTCTCTCTCATGTCAGTGTGTAGAGACATCAGCCAATCACACGCTCCATCATCTGAGAGACCTTGACCTTGTAACATGACCTTGACATCATGAGAGCTGTATGGTGACCCATCCTCCTACAACACAAACATGTTTTTACACAAAAATAAACAACAAACAAACAAGTGGAAATAAATGAAAAAACTGATTCAGAATTAGATTTAATGTCTTCTGATTGTTTTAGATATCCTTTGGTAACATGATCACGAGAAAAGAGGCGAACGGAAAGCTGTTATATATATGTTTATTCTGTCAGAAAATTCTACATTTCAGAGGGTATTCACATCCAAAATTTCTACTGCAGTTGTGGATAAAGATGAAGGAAAATCTGAGACATACACCCTGAACAAAATATCTAAGACTGATGGACTGACAAAATTAATATTGGAATTGTACCCTCTGGCAGTACCAACAGAGGACTTACTATTGTACAGCCTGCGTATAGCTGAACAACACACAGATATGTGAGAATTATAAATCAGTAAACAAACTTAAAAAAAAATAAATATTTTGACTATAACCTGAAATTCACACAGAATGTTAAAATCAGACTTGTGAAGAAACAAAACATAATTACCTCCCCTGGAATAAAAATCTCCACTCCTCGGTTCCTCATAGCTCTGGATATTTCTCCAAATTTTGGATCCATCGCCAAAAACAGCCTACATAATGAAATGATTTATTTTACCTCATTTCTAACATCAATATGAAATATTTTAGAATTTGATAGAAAACAAACATTTGTCAAGAAAACATTTCCAAATTTCCACGTAAAAAGAAAGTATGTACACAGTAGACTCTGAAAGGATTTCCTCATCTGAAATTTCGCTTTTGTTGCACAACAGAAATTTTACAAGAAATGTGAAGGTTCTAACCTGAAGTTAGGATGTGGTTTTATGGTAGGGATGGCACCATCAATAACACCTCTTTCATTGATGTTAAGGACGCCGTGGGGCTCCAACAGGGCGTTCAGTCGGTCTAGGACAGAGGCACTGGAAAGACATTGAAGTAGAGTTACTTGCATGCTGATACTTTAATTACATCTACACATTGAAGAAACAGAACTAGAATTATAGGCTGAATGTAGAAATTTTATACTAAATACAGCCAAAACTACAGAAATCGTTCACATATTTTTTCTTCTCAATCATATTTCATGATGAATTGCAAGAAAGAAAAGTATGTACTGAAACTACCATTTGCAGTATAGTTGCCTAGTACCACTGTAGGCCGGTGGTTTTTCTTCAGGCTTAACTCCACCTAAAAAATTGGCACACATGCCTTTAAATGACCCTTGCTGTTAATAGGACGTTAAGCAAAAAATAAACCAAGCTAACATAAAGTCGGAAGTAGATTTATTTCAAGGACAAACAGAAAGGCAAGCAATAAACATACCTAACTGCTACATTATTTAGGCCATAACACATTATTCGTTGTATACAACTGATACCTGCAGAAGTTGACATTGTCGATAAGTAGCCAGTGACCAGCCTGTAATGCCTGTACCAGCACGCTGTCAGCCCACTCAAATGCCCCGCCGCCTGACCCTACAGAGGTCAGAGTTAACTTGGAGGTCACCTTTGTCACCTCTGACTCCAAGTCTGTTACCGTCTTCAGAAATTCTGAAATGATTAGAAAATGTCGTTCAGCAACCATACTAAATTACATTAATCAATTTATTAAATCTCAGAACATGTCACATTCAATTTGTAAAGTCAGGTACTTTTTCATCCACACCAAAAAAAGATGTACAAATGTACTCAATAATTATTAATTTTTTGCTACCGAACAAAACAAGCATGCTCAGTCTGGGTAGTGCTGAAGCAATACATATCCCCTACCGTACCCCAAAAGACTTTCACCAAAATAAACATGAAACTCAAAGCTTGTCTGAGACAACATGGTTTTTTATTATTGATTTATCAAAATCCGTCAAGGAGTGAAACTGCTAAAGTGCTGACAAATTTGGGCACTACATACATATTATATACAAGACGGATGGAGAGGAAACATATAGTCCCTCGGTTTCACTTAAAACCATTTAAAGAAGATACCCATTACATGTTATATACAACTATTAACAGAAATGAAAAAAAATGAAACTTGTCAATTAATCTTAGATCTGTAATCAAGATACTGGTAAATACATTTATAATCGGAGGAACAGGAAAGGCAAACATGTTAATCTTTTAATTCAATAGTAAAACATCATGATTTGTCGTGTCCTTAGATTTCCGTTATTATTTGAAATACAATTTAACATGAAATATCAAGGAATTTGAAGTAAGAATTCTTGTTATGTCCTTACCTGCTCCTTTATCAGACGTCTGCGTCTGGAGGGACTGTTTAATGACACTGATGACCTCTGTCAGACGTGTGACCTTGACCTTGACAGATTCTAGCTCTTCCACACTCGACAGTTTGGTTCCAAACTCTGAAACAGTTCTCATCATGTTGTCAACAAAGATTTTAGCCAATAAATGAAATCAACCTCCATGTAAACAATAATAACTGAAATAAGTTTCTTAAATGTGCTTTTTTATAAAGTTGGGTCATGTGATTCAATTCAGCCAATCAAGATTCTCAATGGAGGTGCTAGTGTAATTAAAATTTGTTGATTGTCATATGATACCCATGAATATGATACCCATGAACCAATCAGAATTAACACACAGAATATCCACCAAAACTGCACTTACCTGCATCTTCACACTGCCTGAAGCTGTTCCAGGATCGCTGCAGACTCCCTGCCATATTGACATGTTGTCCTTGGAGAAGCAGGATGGTGGTATCCAAGACAACAGATTCGGTTGTGTAGATGAGTTTCTCTACATGGTTCTGGATATCTGCCTACAGTAACAGGAAATAGTCAGTAAACACATCAGAGAGACAGACAACACTGGCTCTGTGAGATCGTATTACATATTTTATACACCATCAATGGTGGCATGATGTATTCATATCGCCAATTACAACTGGTGCATTTAACTAGAAACTATGGCAGAAAATAATTGCTTCTGTGTGATGTAGACAAAGATATCTCAACCCTTAGGATCAGATTTTTTCTTTAATAAAATTTCAATAGGAAAGTGTGGCAGAAAAATAATCACCCCTGTGATGTAGACTAATAGAATCTTTCACCCCCGTGGGGGTGACACAGGGAAATCTCAACCCGAGGGGAAGATTCTTAAGTTGGCAAACACGAGGCTTGCTGAGTGTTTGGCAGCGTACGTATCTTTCCCATAGGGTTGAGATTCCCCTGTCCCACTTCCATGGGGGTAAATGACTATTTTGCTCTTACCCTGTTTACCCTGTATCTAATATTGACGTTACATCAATGCAAGGAAATGCTGATTGAATTGTCGACGTGACATTATTGTATTGTCGCCGTTACATCATGGTATTGCTGATGTGATAAAATGCAAGAGTTGAGGACGTACAAAAAGCATGTGTAGCTTGTCTTTTCCCTAGGGTGAGATAAGAAAATCTCACCCTGGTAAAACTGTGGATATCCCTGTCCAGGGTCAGAGAAAAGATTATCAAACCTCTGGATGTAGCTTTACTGGTTTGAATTAATAACAACAGAATCTATCAAACTGCACGATTCATTTTCAGTTCCTACATAAGTAAGCTATAATATATTGTTGCATTAACTGTATAACAAATTGACAGATTGTACAACGGATTACTAGAATACTAAACCTGTTCAAATCCGCCCAGTAGTTCTGTGGTGTCCATGGAACTGTTCATTGCTAGAACATGTAGGTGATGGCCGGTCAAACTGGACAGTAGCTGGACAAGACTGGTCTTACCACAGGACTGAGGCCCCACCTGGTGTCAAATTATAAATTTATAATATTTATCATAATATTTGTTATACTGCTCACAAAATGGAGGAAAACATCAATCGACTGCCTACTGGAACTGATATAAGTTGCTACCTGGAGTCAAATTCAGATTTATTACATATAATCTTTTGTTATACTGCTCATAAAATGGAGGAAAACGTTATGGGCTATTCCAGTAAAACATCTATCCCACTCCAGGTTTGGTTAAGGGGTATCAACTATAGAATTTATTAAATGAATTACATAGAAGTAATAGGAAGGCCATCCAACCATGGATACAAGTGATTTATTTTGGAGTCCTGGGGTCAGGTGGATATCTTAATGGAATAGCCCTAATCAAAAGACTGCCTGCTGGAATTGACATAACCTGTTAGCTGGACCAGGCTGGTCTTACAAAAGGACAAAGGACTGGGGTCAAATTCAAATTTGCATGTTGCATCATATGATATTCATTATATCATTATATATGTTATACTGCTCACAAAATGCAGGAAAACATCAATCAATAGACTGTCTGCTGCTGGAACTGATATATAACTTGCTTCAAAGGTTGGTAAAATTAATATGGAAACAAAAATGGCATCCTCCTACACAAACATAAATAGCAAAGATGAGAAGTACAACCACCGTAATTATTAACATCAGCCATTTTAAAATAATTAAACTGGCTACATGGAAATATATCAGTGGAGTGCTTTGTTATTACCAGAATGGACATCCAGTTCATCTGGACGCACTTCATCACTGCTTCCATAGGCTCCAGTAGGTGGTGAAGGAGGTACAGTGACCGAGTTGTCTCCCTTGACACATACTCTTCACAGCAAAGAAATGAGTGTCCCGCCTGTATTACACTGTTGGAGATTGTTACTTGTCTACTGGGTGTATAAAATGGCAGACTATCAGGAAATATCCTCTCGTACAGATCCTTCACCTAGAATTAAAACATATACATTTACTGTTATATTGTAGGTGTACAAGACAAGACAAAGCTCCCTCAGGTGCCAATACCAACTTGTTTGAGGTATTCTCGTACTTGAACAATATATGAGATTTCGATTACAAGAGGCCCATGGGCCTTAATGGTCACCTGAGTTTTGCTATATTTAAGCACATTTGGCCCCTGTGACCTTGAATAAAGGTCAAGGTCATCCACTTGAACAAACTTGGTAGCCCTTCATCCAAGCATGCTACAAACGTTATATTGGGTCACTGGGCCTTTTGGTTATCAAGAAGGAGTTGTTTAAAGATTTTTAGCATATTTGACCCATGTGAGACTTTGTCTCAGGTGACCTAAAAATCTTTTTAAAACTGAAGTCTGACAGTGATGAAAAAGATTTTCTACCACTAATACTTGTAACCGTGATTTTGACTTTAACACCTGGAATTATGAGTTCTGTCAAGGCATTCTTATACTTGAACTTTATGAATATAAATATGAAGTTTGATCTATATCTATTCAAAAATGAAGTCACTAATACATACATGGAGAGAGCAATGAATATGCTATGAGATGATAAAATTGTGCTTTTTTGTATGCAGTACATATACACTAGAAAAGCTGAGAAAATCAATACTATTTTTTAATTATTTTTTTGCCGATTGCCATGCTTCAAAAAAAGACACACAAAATGATTGTATCCTGAAACATGTATCCTGAAACAATTATATACTGAGGAATGGATTTGATCATAAAAATAACAAAAGTGTGTTAGAGAATCAGGGCTAAATATGTAAATAGTTGAAATATTTTATAAAGCAAACAAAATTTATCTTTTCCTACATCTGAACCAGATAATCCTACACTGTTACCATGGTAACTCTAACATCCTGTGTAGGGCCTACCTTATCTTTATCCTGAAGTGTCCTCAGTCTCTCCCTGTACAGTAGGCCCACAAACTCACCAGGGTTAAATCCACTCGCAACCTGCAGTTCACAATATATACCGTAATTATTCGGAATCATGGAAAACAGTCATTAATCAACAGACCTTGGCTTTATTATACAATGTAATATTTATCTTTGACACACTTGCATATTTTTTTTTCCAACTGTAATAATTGTTTGGACAAGGAAAAGTGCACATTTGTCATGTAACCTTCACATAATCTTTACAAATAACCTTGACCTTTCTACTTGTTACCTTGACCTTGGATTTTGCCCTTCAATCAGATACAACATATTGATATCATATTATCAAGAAAGACAAAACTGAAAAAATAGTTTGACAATAAGTGTACCTGATTGTGACAGAGAAGATCACACCATCGAAACAGATCACGCAGGTTGAACTCCCAGGGACTGCCTTTCTGACCCCAGCTCTTGTCGACTGTGGCTTCTTGATGAATCTACAGTACACCAAATATTGTATTTTATTTATCCTGTAATAACCCCACAGAAATAAAATTTGACTAAATAAAGGGGTTTAGCCTATTGCAAGTCAATAAGTAATAAAAACCATCATTTGTATTAAATTTTTTACTAACCTGTAATAGATGGGCTTCATTTCAACAATTTTATTGTACATATAAATCTTCTCCAGTAATAAAGAGATACAGTGGAACTTCGTTAACTCGAACTCGGATAACTCGAATACCCCGCTTAACTCGAAGTACCTCGTCGGTCCCGGCAGAATTCTCTCTTTATCTTAGTAAAGAAAACTCGGAAAACTCGAAGAACTCGGATAATACGAAGTGAAAATTTGGTCCCAACAATAAAAATCCTATTTGAAATGATCGAATAACTCGAAGTATAATTTTCGACAATCGGTGGTAAACGCCGACATTTTTTAAGAGCTAAATTCCGTTTGTAATACTGAACATATCGGCACTACTAACCTACACCTACATGCTATTATAAGTGTTTCATAAATTCATAAAAGAAATTGTCGGTTGAATCTTATAACAACATGTCTTGGTGATAAAAAGTACTGCTTTACTTACATCAAGTCATTTCCTAAGGCGGTCGCCGATATTAGTACACACGATAGTCAACAACTCATCTACCCGCTCGCTCAAGCGGAACTAATCTCTGACACCCCGGTAGATCTACCCGGCTGATGTTTTTACAGGTGTAGAAATGAAACAGTCACCGGCGCCTATTAAATCTTTAAACTGCTGAAACTATAGCGTAATTACTGCCAAGGTGTTCAGAGTACAACTGTAATGGTCAGTGCTGTCTATTAAATCGGATAAAACGCCAGCTCAGTTACAGTAACATTTTATACGCACATGCGCAGCCTAACTTCCGGTGCTAATACACATGTAAATGGCGTGGTTATCAATAACAAGAGGCCCAATGGGCCTGTATCGCTCACCTGCCTCTACACAAAATTGCAGCTGATTGAGGTCATTTCTACAGATACTATGCTGATAACAACTTTATTTAAATATCAGAGTAAGCCAGGTTAATTCATGTCAGTATATTTTCTAGTCCTTCATTCCAGAATACTATTGGCCTAAGATAGGTTCTTGGCGACTCTTGGCTCTAAGCATGCTACAGACAGGCCCAATATCAAGTCCCTGGGCCTCTTGGTTATTGAGAAGAAGTTGTTTGAATATTATAGCCTATTTGACCCATGTGACCTTGAATGAAGGTCAAGGTCATCTATTTGAACAAACTTGGTAGCCCTTCACCCCAGCATGCTACAGGCCCAATATCAAGTCCCTGGGCCTCTTGGTTATTGAGAAGAAGTCGTTTGAAGATTATAGCCTTTTTGACCCATGTGACCTTGAATGTAGGTCAAGGTCATTTATTTTAACCAACTTGGTAGCCCTTCATCCCAGCATGCTACAGGCCCAATATCAAGTCCCTGGGCCTCTTGGTTATTGAGGAGAAGTTGTTTGAAGATTATAGCCTATTTGACCCATGTGACCTTGAATGATGGTCAAGGTCATTTATTTGAACAAACTTGTTAGCCCTTCATCCCAGCATGCTACAGGCCCAATACCAAGTCCCTGGGCCTCTTGATTATTGAGAAGAAGTCGTTTGAAGATTATAGCCTATTTGACCCATGTGACCTTGAATGAAGGTCAAGGTCATTTATTTTAACAAACTTGGTATCCCTTCACCCCAGCATGCTACAGGCCCAATATCAAGTCCCTGGGCCTCTTGGTTATTGAGAAGAAGTCGTTTGAAGATTATGGCCTATTTGACCCATATGACCTTGAATGATGGTCAAGGTCATTTATTTGAACAAACTTAGTAGCCCTTCATCCCAGCATGCTACAGGCCCAATACCAAGTCCCTGGGCCTCTTGGTTATTGAGAAGAAGTCGTTTGAAGATTATAGCCTATTTGACCCATGTGACCTTGAATGAAGGTCAATGTCATTCATTTGAACAAACTTAGTAGACTTTCACCCCAGCGTGCTACAGGCCCAATATCAAGTCCCTGGGCCTCTTGGTTATTGAGAAGAAGTCGTTTGAAGATTATAGCCTATTTGACCCATGTGACCTTGAATGATGGTCAAGGTCATTTACTTGAACAAACTTGGTATCCCTTCACCCCAGCATGCTACAGGCCCAACATCAAGTTCCTGGGCCTCTTGGTTATTGAGAAGAAGTCATTTGAAGATTATAGCCTATTTGACCCATGTGACCTTGAATGAAGGTCAAGGTCATTCATTTGAACAAACTTGGTAGCCCTTCACCCCAGCATGCTACAGGCCCAATATCAATTCCCTGGGCCTCTTGGTTATTGAGAAGAAGTCGTTCGAAGATTATAGCCTATTTGACCCATGTGACCTTGAATGAAGGTCAAGGTCATTTATTTTAACAAACTTGTTAGCCCTTCACCCCAGCATGCTACAGGCCCAATATCAAGTCCCTGGGCCTCTTGGTTATTGAGAAGAAGTTGTTTAAATGAAAAAGTTGACGCCGGACGGACGGACGGACGACGGACGCCGCACCATGGCATAAGCTCACTTGCCCTTCGGGCAGGTGAGCTAAAAAGTAAGTAGGCCGATCAAACAGTATTTTATATGTTCAATAAAAGGTAATGGTTCTGTTACGTTTTGCATGCAATCTGTGTTAAACTCAAACGGTTACCGGGTATTTGATTTGACATGAATAACTTGTTATTTTGTCGAATTCCGTTTTATCGTTTACCTTTTGCAAACATGATTTGGACATCAGATCGTTCTTGAAGTGACTAAGTGAAAGAAACTTTATCGTGACTGTATATCGGCAAAACTACACCAAATTACAAGTAACATAACGAAACATTACATATATATTTACATGTATTGACCAGTCTTCACACTAAACTGATGAGCGACAGAGCGAAGTTATAATGATTATATAATATTGACAAATATTGACCAAACTTTTCACCAAAAATGATAACTCGCTTAATTCGAACACTCGGATAACTCGAAGTTTTTTCGTGTTCCCGTCGACTTCGAGTTAACGAAGTTCCACTGTAATTCAAAATATAGATGGATGGGCTTATTATCAGGCATGGGAATCTAACTGAATAATTACAACACATTTTATATGAACTGATCAAGCTGAAGATACATTTTATTTTGTGTGTGAAACATAACTGTTTTTATAAAAATAAATTACGAAGGTTTCAAAAATATGTAAAGCCATCCTGTTTCTGTTACATTACAGTAATGTTATGATAAGTAAACACAAACCTGCATGTTAAACGTGACCATGTGGGTGAGAAGCTCCCGAGGTATACTGGGATACATCGTCCGGGATATGAAGGTCAGATCAGCCTTTGTCAGTGGCTCAACATACACCTGTAACAGTGGTTAATCAGGTAATCAACAGCTTTTAATTACAATTTTAACTAGAATAAGAAATAAATTAAAATATATGACCTTTCACCTCATTGTTTTCTAAGCACTCATTAACTTCTCTATTTGCCATTCATCTGTATATTAAGGTCAAAATTACCTTTACTAACTCATTCATGACCCCCTTTCTCAACTCACCACTGTGTAAACCGGTTGAGGAAGGACCTGGGTAGCCCCTTTTTACCCCCTCCTCTACTCACCTGTGTAAACCTGTTAAGGAAGGACCTCAGTAGCCCCTTTTTACCCCCTCCCTCTACTCACCTGTGTAAACCTGTTAAGGAAGGACCTGGGTAGCCCCTTCCTACCCCCTCCCTCTACTCACCTTTGTAAACTTGCTAAAGGACCTGGGTAGCCCCTTTTTAACCCCTCCCTCTACTCACCTGTGTAAACCTGTTAAGGAAGGACCTGGGTAGCCCCTTTCTTCCCCCTCCTTGATTCAGAGGGTTCTGACAGGCGAATAGTCTTGTCTTGTCATGCTGTATGTGGAAAGTTTGTCCCAATTCCGGTACATAAACCTCGGCCCGATGATCCAGACAGGCGTTTAGTCCTTCTAACACAGACTGGGATGCTAAGTTTAACTGAAATACCAAAGAACCATGAATGAGTAATGGGACATCACGCTTCACTGCAGAACATCTATATCTATGTCCCTGATTGCAATATGTATTAAAATTTTGTCCGAGATCTTGTACTATGTTAATGAGGTTTACCTCGTCCAGAACGATCCAATGGCCGGCCTTTAAGGCCTGGAGCAGAGGACCATCCCTCCAGGCAAAGACTCCGCCCTCCTGCCCCTCCACAGGTAGGTCTGCACCAAACAGGTCTGTCACATCCTGTAATAGTCAATGATTCCTGTAAGTCACTACATACCTGAACATACTGAGAATTAAATATTGCTGAAGCAATACATGTCCCCACCTGCCCCAGCTAAAAAACAGTAACAGAGACCTTGACCTTGACCCAAAAACCCTGCAACTCAAACTTGTTCTGTAGCTACTCATACTGAGGTTACATACCAACTTTCACAAACATTACCTTGAAGTATGGCTGAGAATATTGCGGGAAAACTGAGTAGAGAAGTGCGGAAAACTGCATGGACTGACAGATGGATAGGGAGTAAACCTATAGTCACCCCATTTTCACAGGTAGCGGACTAATAAATGATACACTCCCCTTCTTGGGATCATACTCTCAGTGCCATGCATGGGAATCTACATCTTAATTATCAACTAACATTTAATATCCTGATTCCAAAGAGTTTCAAAACAAATACAATCAAGAAACACACAAACTCGAAAACCCAATTTTGAGCTAAAACCCTGTCTAAAAAGGTCACATATTTGGGTTGTAACACAATTCATTGTATATAAACCCCTCTGAAAAGGCCACCTCCTTATAAGGTATTTTTTCTATTCACCCCTTTAAATACAGGTCTGACTACTGTCTCCAAATTAAACTGTTTTGTAATATTTTCCATTTACAGTATTTTATGCTCACCAATACATTTGATTTAGATTACACTCACAGTTTGTTCTGATAGGTTGATTCTGACAAGTTCCTGGCCGGCCGCCTTAGCTATAGCAGCGACCAGACTGGTCTTACCGACCCCGGGGGATCCCTCTAGGAGAAGGGGTCGGGTCAGTTGTAGGGCTCGTAGGATCCTTTGGGCATTTACACAGGTAGTCGGTGCCTGGAGAGCATAGCCATCACCACCCTCACAACTCTTCACACCTTGACAGAGAGTAAGGAAATTGATTCAAATTAATCAGTATCGCAATAGGAGAATTCAACAAGGTTTTCATTTCCACTCAGCCATTGTGGAACAAGAGCTCCATGAAGGTTATTTCTAAATACATGTAAATAAAATATGATTTTAAAACTTTTATAGTAAAATTAATCTTAGCTGGAAAAACAGCTGATAGCTGTGGCACTTAAGAATTTATAGAGGCGTGCATACCTCGGCTGATGGCAAAGGGGTAGATACAGAATTGTTGGTCTGTTTTCTGGACAACAGTGTCCAGTTCCGAGTGTCCAGTGGTGGAATTCTCAGACTGACCGATGTTGTTTATAAGGCCTAGTGTGGGGAGGCTATAGACATGATGGGTCATGTGATTCACTAGCTGAAGTAGGAACTTGATGGAGGTGTCGCGTAGGTGTCGTACTTCTGCATCATTCCCGCGACTCGTGGTTCCTACACAATATTACAATATCATGCATTAGCCTCTTAACATTTACAGACATTCTATGTATTTATTTTGCTAAGAGAATTTTCATTACTAAATAATTTGTCTGCTGATCACCAAAAGTACTGGTAAGAACCAAGATGATTTATCTACAGTATAATTAAATATTTTTATACAGAGAAGGTTGAAACTCCACTCACACAGGTAAGAATGGGTTTATCTAATGATAAAATTAAACGAATACCATGATTTTTTATTTGAAATACATGAACATTGTATAAATTTCTGTAAAAAATTATAGTTTAACTGCCTACTAAATTTATACAGAAGGATGTCTTCATTAATGTCATCAGGCACATCCACTAGTTCCATGTACAAATGTGACAGATCTACAGTGCTTGACTATTATAAGTATTCCATATACTTGATAATTACAGGTAAACACAGACATATATAGACAATATAGGATCCCGTACCTGAGCCGAGACCGTCTAAGAACACAAGACACGCCCCATGTATGAAGGCTAGAGCAGGGTCCAGCTTGTTGTAGCAGTGGTCATCAGTTTCCATGCCTTCCTCGTCCACTGTCCGCGAGCATGTGTTGATGAAGTGAACCCATGACAGAATATCTCGTATACTGACGGTACACCTGTTAACAGTCGTTAGGCAATACATTAAATTCCTTTAGTCATTACCTACCGTGAATGGAATAAACATTGTATGGCATTATTTTTAAACAAATATTTCAGACATAGATCATTGATGTAGATCGTGCTATCCTCTTTCGTATTATAATCCAATATGGCAGCCGATTTTTTTTTCCCCTTCTAGCATGGGGTCTTATCAGGGGATAAGCCCAACCCCCAACTTTTGCCCACATTCAGATCACTAGCCCCCTGGTCTTATACCCTGTAAAATACGGTATGAGAAACACAAGGATATTTTTCCGATAATTTGATGCTGATGTTGAGGAACCAGAGAATAGAAAGTCTGTGTTACCTTTTAGCAATATCATTGTTGGAGAACCACTGTACGAAGTCCATCATAGCTCGTCCGAAGCCACTGGTGCCATCTTCCTGATTACATAAGTGAATACCGCTTCGGAGGTTGTGTTCTATGATATCTACCAGGTCCTGACATTTATCAGTCTGGGCGCACCATATCTCCGTAAACCTGTTCCTCAGGGCAGGAGATAGCTACAAATTGTGGATTAAGATTTGTTAGAAATATTCAAATTGATTAAAACTTTGTTTAAATGTTGTAAAACTAATTATGTCCTTTAATCTTCATTCTAAGATATAAGAAACATGCTTGGTATTACTAAAGTATGTCCCCTTCCAGCCGTGCTAAAAATAACAACAGTGACCTTGAACTTGACCAAAATACCTTGAAACTTGAATTTGATAAGATATGATAATACTGACCTCCTTCTTTCCAAAATCTCCACCTGGATTCATAGTTGCGAAAATTTGGAAACCCTCCTTCGCAACAACGCTATCCACTTCATCATGGTGACTGTTTCCACCTCCTTTTTCTGCCAGGAGAAGAGTTCTCTCAGGTTCCAATACACTGTTCAGTCTCTCCAGGACAGAGTCATCTGCTAAAGAGATTTCATCCACCAGAAACATGGATCCCTCTCTCAATGAAATTACCAGCGGCCCATCCACCCATTCAAATAGCTTCAGTTCTCCTTCTCCCTGAGTAAAATATAGGGAAAGTGAAACTTGTATTGTACAGAAGTTTGAGTCGCCATAAATCTGTGTGTAATATATAGGAAAATGAAAATTGTATGCCTGAAGTTGAACCTTTCATATTCCCTTTGAATAAATTTAGGAAAAGTGGAATATGTATAATGCAGGCTAACCTCACTTTCTTCTCTGTTAAGTGTGAAAAATACAAGGAAAATTAAGTTTTTATTCTACAGAATCATAAACCCAGCATATTCCCTCTGTGTAAAATAAAGGAAAAGTGAAACTAGGTAAATCTCAGATGTGAAAGGTACCTGCAGCTGGTAAAGGTGAGTACAGATGTTGTTGGACAATATAATCTACCTGAGTTTGGTCATGTGACCTGCAGGGTCGTAGACCTCCGAGGAAGTCTGCACTTTCGGTGTGGAGATGACAGTTGATGTTGCGGAGTTTGGTTTTCTTCAGAGCAGCATACAGCTGGCACACAGTGGTTTTCCCACACCTGTAGAGAATATACAGTGACAGTGTGAAACAACATAGAAAATATGATCACAACAGCGGCAATGTAGGTAAGCTACAAACTTACTCTATCATTAAACAGTATAGCCTCTATTCTAAAAACAGCCAGTCTCTCTATGTTACAGATAATCTACAAACTTACCCTGTTTCCCTACCATTAAACTGTATAGCCTGTTCTCTCAGAACAGTCAGTTTCCTCATCTTATAGACAATATACAAACTCACCATTTCCCTACCATTAAACTGTATAGCCCGTTCTCTCAGAACAGTCAGTTTCCTCATCTTATAGAAAATATACAAACTCGCCCTGTTTCCCTACCATTAAACTATATAGCCTGTTCTCTCAGAACAGTCAGTTTCCTCATCTCATAGACAATATACAAACTTACCCTGTTTCCCTACCATTAAACTGTATAGCCTGTTCTCTCAGAACAGTCAGTTTCCTCATCTTATAGACAATATACAAACTCACCCTGTTTCCCTACCATTAAACTGTGTAGCCTGTTCTCCCAGAACAGTCAGTTTCCTCATCTAATAGACAATATACAAACTCACCCTGTTTCCCTACCATTAAACTTTGTAGCCTGTTCTCTTAGAACAGTCAGTTTCCTCTTCTCATAGACAATATACAAACTCACCCTGTTTCCCTACCATAAAACTGTATAGCCTGTTCTCCCAGAACAGTCAGTTTCCTCATCTTATAGACAATATACAAACTCACCATTCCCCTACCATTAAACTGTATAGCCTGTTCTCTCAGAACAGTCAGTTTCCTCATCTCATAGACAATATACAAACTCACCCTGTTTCCCTACCATTAAACTATATAGCCTGTTCTCTCAGAACAGTCAGTTTCCTCATCTTATAGACAATATACAAACTCACCCTGTTTCCCTACCATTAAACTGTATAGCCTGTTCTCTCAGAACAGTCAGTTTCCTCATCTTATAGACAATATACAAACTCACCCTGTTTCCCTACCATTAAACTGTATAGCCTGTTATCTCAGAATAGTCGGTTTCCTCATCTTATAGACAATATACAAACTCACCCTGTTTCCCTACCATTAAACTGTATATCCTGTTCTCTCAGAGCAGCCATGCAGTCTCCCAAAGTGACAGATATATACAAACTTACCCTGTTTCCCCGACCAGTAGAACAGGTTCGTTAAACTGTATAGCTTGTCCAATCAGAACAGCTAATCTCCTCATGTTGTAGGTCCACACGATGTGACCAAACTCCGAGACCGTCTGCTTGGTGACTTCCTTCAGCAGTGTAACGGTTGTAGGCGAGGTACCTGGTCCAAGGGTGAACAGCTTGTTTGGGTCCACAGAACGTTTGAGATGTTGCTCGATGACCTTTTGTACTAAGGTCACTTCCTCTGGTCGCCTCACCCTCCCAGCCAGTAACATGTAGCCTTATTGGATAGAACAAGGTAACATCATTAACATTTAATTCTAATACATATCATGAAATACAATAGTCACATAAACCCTCAGGTACCGTACTTAGGGATGTTTTGGCGTCACCAAAATTTGGCGTTTTTTCTCAAAATAGGGTGGTTAAATATTGGTGTGTCAAATTCTGGCGTTTACCATCATGTGTGTTTAATTTTGGCACTTACCTGAAGTTATGTAATTGATATATTTGTTCATTATGCTACGAAATCTCACTTATATGCACAGGAAAACAGTTGTCGCTTTGTACACAAGTTAATCGATCGATCGAGACACGACTTGTCCTTGAACACAGCTAATACAATAATCAATATAAAACAATGTGAATGAATTTTATGACACATTTTGATAAAAAAACAATATTCCAACACACATCAAGACAGATCATGGAAGCTAGTAATGGGTATGTAGTAAATGAACAGAAAGACGGTTGCTATTATCCAGATATTGTTCCGACAATTTCTTTGTGAAATTTTGGTGTGTTTAATTTTGGCTCATTCACCCCTGGCGCCAAATAAACCAAAATATAACCACATCCAAAATATCCCCAAGTACGGTACTGTATTTATCCTATTGGTTATGTACACCCCTTTAGGGAGTGGGAGGGAGGATGAGCTCTGTATTTGGTAGCTCCACAAGTCACCTATTTTACGACACAACAAACACTCTTCAACGCTCCTGTACAGGTTAGAATCAAATAAAGATAATAAAAGCACATCTGGCCTGGCCAGCTATGAATCCACAAGCTATTTCATTGGTCCAACAGACCAACACATTGTCTGAACATGGATCATGATTTGGAAGTTATGTGGTCAGTTCAATAATAAAGTTCTTACCGTGGTCAGCCATGTGCTGGTCCCAGTCGTAGAAAGTCTCTTGTTTCTGGTTGACATTCTTACATTTGTACCTCTCAGCCCATCTAAACAGATCCCTGAGTGTCATGTAGCCTTGTTTACCGGCGAACACTCCTGACCCTCTCCGCCTTGTCTGAAATGTTATTATTACATACATCTGTAACTCTGTATGGAATTCATACTCCTGTGAATCAATGTGCTGTTCATATACCTATGAATTTGCATTACATTCTTTAAGAGCCCGAAAGTCCTTTTCTTACCTTCATGCTGTCATGTCAAAATTTACTTTGTGGCATTCATATACTGTATTCAATAAGTTAATTTGAGTGGCATTCAAATACCTGTGAACCTATGGTGTTCATACATCTGTGAATCCATGTGGCATTCATACATGTATGAGTGTATGGTAGTATGTACCTGTAGGTCTAACATTGTGGTGACGAGTCGCTTGGCGTATGACATAGGTAGGTCACATCTCTGATGGAGAATCGTCTCCAGCTCCTTACTCGGGATCTGATCGAAATGCAGCTCCACAAAACGATTCCTAAAGGCACGAGACAGCATCTGATGGACACAATCAGAAATTAATAAGATATGTAAATAAGACAGATGAAAACATACTTTAGGGGACGGAGTTGAGATTTTTTACATGTATAATAATCCACTCGTACTTTATGCTTTAACAATACAGTGTTCACCATAAAATGTTTTGCATACTTGTAAATTTAGAAAATAAGACAATTGCAAATTAGTATGACATATTTCACAGTTCTTCATCAGTACTGGCTGGAAGACTCTTCAAAAACAAAACCTCAAATTTTCATCTGCATTCTGGTAAAGAATATATATTTTTTCTTTTTTTCAATAAATGCATACTGACTGAGAAGATTCTCGAAAACACCTCGTCTTTCTTCCGCCGTAATGGCCTAGAAGATTCTGGGTAATAATATCTTACCTTTCTTCCTCTGAAATGGTCCAGAGGATTCTGGGTAACAATATCTCACCTTTCATCCTCCTCAATGGCCTAGAGGATTCTGGGTAATCATATCTCACCTTTCTTTCTCTGTAATGGCCTGGAGCATTCTGGGTAATACTATCTCTCCTATCTTCCTCCATAATGGCCTGAAAGATTCTTGGTAATAATATCTTACCTTTCTTCCTCCGTTAATGGCCTGGAGGATTCTGGGTAGCAATATCTCATCTTTCTTCCTCCGTAATGGCCTGGAGGATTCTGGGTAATAATATCTCACTTTTCTTCCTCAGTTATGGCCTGGAGGATTCTGGGTAACAATATCTCACCTTTCTTCCTTCATAATGGTCTGGAGGATTCTGGGTAATAATATCTCACCTTCCTTCCTCCGTAATGGCCTGGAAGATTCTGGGTAATAATATCTTACCTTTCTTCCTCCGTAATGGCCTGGAGGATTCTGGGTAGCAAACAACATAAACTTTGGGTGTGCCTTCACCGTGTCCTGGGTTTCTGCGATGAACAGCTCTCGGTTGTCATCCAATAACTATATAAAATGAAATGCTATTGATTAGGTCTGTACAATGGGTAAGTTATCACTATGTACAGGGCATTAAACTGAACAAAAAACAACAATACTGAGTATTGCTAAAGCGATCAAATGTCCCCTACATGCTCCCCAGTAAAAAACAGTAACTGATCTTCGTACGAAATCCCTTAACTCAAACTTGTCCAAGATATTATGATCTTTATCAGTTTGAAGTTTAATGAAAATTCCTCAAGGAATGAAGTGGCTAGAGCACTGAGAAACTTTGGTGGAAAGTTCATAATTATGTACAAGACAGACAGAAGAAACCCATAATTCCCCTTGTGTCACTGGTAGGGGACTAACACAGGGACTTATCGTCAGAGCAACACTTACTCTATTTAGAGCCTCCAGAACATCAGTACGTCCCTAATAACCCAGGGATTTATTGTTAGAACTACACTTACTCTATTTATAGCCCCAAGAACATAAGTACACCACTAATAATCCGGGGACTTATCGTCAGAGCAACACTTACTCTATTTAGAGCCTCCAGAACATCAGTTCGTCACTAATAACCCGGGTATTTATTGTTAGAACTACACTTACTCTATTTAGGGCCTCCAGAACATCAGTAGGTGCCAGGTTCAACTCATCTAGTATGATCCAGTGTCCCTTCCTCATAGCCTCCACAAGCACACCTTGTAAAGTAACCAAACATTCAATGGTGTTACAAGATATTCTATTTCCTGTTCTTAAAACAATATTGTTAAATCATATATCATCAACAATAGTCCCTTTGTAGTATTGACTATAAATATCTCCCATAATCGCCAAGCAGAAGCCATTGATATTGACAAGGACTATTTATCTGGCAGAGAAAAAGAGAAATTCAACAAAATTTTGCAGTAAAATTTGATGACAAACCTTCCTGGAAGACAAGCTTGCCATGTTGGTTTGCAGAGTAGGAGCCGATGTATTCCTGTAGGTCGGTGTGTTCGTGGTTGTTGACGCGTACACAAACATTTCCCGTTGTCTGGGCCAGCCATGTGACTAGACTGGTCTTACCGACCGAAGTCTCACCCTGAATCAGCACAGGATGTTGTCTGTAG